>NC_051178.1:132200050-132270754 GCF_013339695.2 Rhipicephalus sanguineus
CCCATGTTTCCTTGAAATGTTAAAATTTCTGCCGCACTCTTTCCATCCAGGCTCGAAAAGATAGTTTCGTAGCCCGGTGCTTATACAATTTCCTCTTAAATTTTTCTGATGTCATGTAGACGGAGACGTCACGGGCCATTTTCTCGGCCTGTTTCTCGCTGTTGTAGGCTTCCGTATATTATGTCTCTCTTTCTTTAGCTATATCGCTACATCAAATTCTATTCAAGCTATAGCCGAAGTTTCTGGTTTAAGTTATGAATCATACACATCCCGCCCGGCATACACTGCACTCTGAGTCTCGGAGGATCAGGACTCGTCGATGTCTGTCACTGAGGTTGAGACGCGATAGTTTTCAGTGGTTTCTTCCCTATTAATGAGTTCCCATATGAAAACTTCAAAAAGGGCAGGAGTCAGGGTAAGATGGAAGCTTGCGATGAAAAATTCGTAAACATGGCTTGTGTGCTGGAGCCTATACGTTTCTACAAGCGGACTTGTCCTCTTCAAGGTTGCTTGTCCGCCTGTCGAAACGTCGGCTCCAACACACAAACCCTGTTTACGAATTTTTCATCATACGAAAATTTATAGCATGCGCGAGGTGCCTGTGTGTACACGAAGGATGCCGACAGTTAACGAATAAGGCTGGAGGTATATCTCAGGCTACTTGGAAGATGTTACATTCATGCGCAACCTTACGCGCACTATCGGACTGTACGCACAGGCAAACAGGGGCGGGAGCGATCCGCAGTCGTCGTGACAACAGTTCCGCGTTTCTTCTGCCTCTGTGCCCGCGTGCGTGTCTATGCGTCGCGGCTCTCTGACAGAAGCGGCGGGAGGAGCGTATCGGCGGAACCGCGGTCCATGCCACCTGTCAATGTTTGCCTGTGAGCAAACGATAGGGGTTAAATGAACACCGCACTCCAAAGAGGTGTCCACCGTGAAAGCTCCGATATCGCAGTGTTTTATCAAGTACCACATCCTTGCAGGAGAGATAGCGCGGCTCGAGGGGACAATGCTCGATGGGAGAGCAAGAAAATACTTCCCCGCGGTACACGATCGTGTATTTCACAACTCTTAACGGCCTTCGACTGGTGCACATGTAGCTTTTCTCTCCTGCTCACTGAAGCTAGAATATGCTCATGCCAATTGCCTGTACACACGTTTCGCCGGTGCAACGGATGTGTTCAAACGCTGCGTTCAAGAGAAGGCGCATTCAAGGTGACAGGGATCAAAATCTTTGAACCGACCGCGACCTGTTGTGATTATACCGGGACATCGTTTCGTTCTTTAAATATGGAGGCACCAGAGCGGTGAGTATACCGTGCTTTTCGCTTATCGATCGCAGGGACGTAGCCGGAATATTTTTCACGGGTGAAGGGGGGGGGGGGGGGTGTTGAACCTTACAGTTGGCTACGCCAATGGTACGTCAGTTTGACGGCCGGTTTCTCCCGACTCACTATAGATTTGGTAGCCGTCGCACAACTCAATTGCGAAAGTATACGATATCTTCTGTTGCTTTCATCATGCTTCATCACTCAGTCGTACGTGTCCGACATTGTTACCGTTACCTGCCGCGGTGGTCTCGTAATTATGGTGCTGGACTGCTGACCCAAAGGTCGCGGGATCGAATACCGGCCGCGGCGGCCGCATTCCGATGGAGGCAAAATGCTATAGAGGCCCGTGTTCTGGGCGATGTCAGTGCACGTTAAAGAACACCAGATGGTCAAAATTTCCGGAGCCCTCAACTACGGCGTCTCTCATAATCATATTGTAATTTTGGGACGTAAAACCCCATGTATTATTATTATTATTATTATTATTATTATTATTATTATTATTATTATTATTATTATTATTATTATTATTATTATTATTATTATTATAAAATGCTAGAGGCCCGTTTTCTAAGATTTAGGTGAACGTTAAGGAACCCCAGGTGGCCGAAATTTCCGGAGGCCTCCACTACGGCGTCCCTCGTGGTCATATCGTGGTTTTGGGACGTAAAATCCCAACAGTTATTATTGCACTGGAACCGGTAACCTTTCGACAAGGGAACTTTTCTGGTCAGGACATCAAAAGCCTTGTTTAGCAGGCGTGAATTCCGTATTCAGGGACGTAGCAAATCCTCTCGTGGCATACAACGCAGAATCCTTGTAAATGGGAGGATTTTTTTAATGTCACATTTTTGTATATTTTGTAGGCTACCGAAATATATACGCATAAATATGTTATCAACTAATTTGTTGCTAATAAATACGGAAGAACTATACGTATATTAAAAATTGTTTATGTCTGTGTCTGGTTCTATACGTATATTAAAAATAGTTTATGTCTGTGTCTGGTTCTTCTCCAGCAGCAAATCTAAATCCTTCGGCTAAGGTGCGATAGCTGCGCGAATGGCCGCGTACACTGACGGACTGCGCCCGTAAATAAGTTTATATTCGTACGACTGCCGCATCATCCCGAGAAAACTCGCTCAGAACTATAATTTAAAGATGTCTCAGGTGGAAATCTGTTAGTCGCTGTATTTTATGGACTGTTCTACGGATTGGTTTCGGTGCTGTCATATTTGACTGTAAACCTTGCCGTTTTGCATATTTAACAACTAAACGAATAGTGATACGGTAGACGCATGCGCATGAAAGCGGTTGGGTTGATGCATTCGACGTTTCATGACCTTATTAATTTCACGTCGCGATGCACAAAACGAAGAAAACATTCGTTTAACAGCCCAGAGTATAGGCGCCCATGTGTCGTTTGTAAAATCACCTGTAAAAGCCAGCTACGCGTCGCCAGTAATAAAACGACACTGACAGGTGTGGCGCATGCATGTTACATGTGTGAATTTGTACGCGCGAACGTGTTTTTCCCTATTCGGGCACTATCATTTTATTAAATCTTTTTGCAGCGCAGACTATGTGAATGTGCGTGCGTGTCAGTGTTTAGTGAAACTCTTGGGAGGAGGCAAACAGCCTCTTCACCGCATGTTTTTGCCTCCTGTGCTATACAAACTTTCTTTGGCAATATTGAACGCACTCGTCAAGATTAACCTATATGAGATTATGTTTCTCTTAACGCAATAGCGTAAAAGCGCTCGTTTCGCAGAAATTCCGGTGTCGGTGTCGGGGTCGGCAGCGGCTCCTTTGGTTGTGAGCAAAAAAATCAGCGTTGACCGTGAGCGAAAATTCGAGGTAGATGCAAATAAAGAAATAATTTTTTAAAAAATCTGCGGTTCGAGTTGTACCGAGGATTCGAACCTGCGACCTCTCGCTCCGTGGCGCGAAGCGTTCAACCGCTCGACAACCACGCATACATGCTCTAGCGTGCTAACGCCGAGCTATTTATATACACCATTTAGCGTTGGCGGTACGCACATTTTGGAGGTTCTTCAGCGGCGCGATTATCACCCGCGAGGTGGCGCAAAGGGCCCACGGGGCGTAGAGTCACTGGAAGATTTTTCCAGTGACTCTAACGGGGCGCGCTTTCAAACGGCATCGCCCCGCCGTGTGGCCGTGTTTCGTTGCGCCACATGCGTGGATATTGGAGCAGGAGGGTGTCCACACTTTGGCTCTTTGAGGCATGGTTGAGGTCTCCACCGAGAAGCGAAGCTAGGCTAGCGATTGGGAAGGCGATACGAACACGGTCCGATTACGCTATCGCGTTCTACTCTTGAAAGCGAAGCTCAAGCGTCCTCCTTGTTTCTTTTTTTTTTTTTTTCGAAGCCTGCTGGTGACTCGTCCTCTTTGCACATTTGTTCCGCGACGGTCGAACCAAAGCCACTTCACGCTGTTATTCTTTCGTCTCTTCGTCCAACTTATGTCCCCCTGTGTGGTGCCTGGTGTCGCGGTGCTAAACTCGAGGACACGGGTTTGATTCCCGCCCGCAACAGCTACATTTCGATGGGAGCGAAAGGCAAAAAACACTCATGCACTTATATTTAGACGGAGAAGGAACCCCAGGTTGGCATGCACGTCGAAGCCCATAATTCAATGGTAACTGTTCGTTACGTCATCGCGTGAACAATTTCTGGCGTTATGGAGGGCCGTGTAGTCGGTTTAGTTTCTCTTGCTTCGTAAACCTCTTTCTTCGCCAGACTCTTCACAAAGCTCCAACTTCGCTTATGAACTGTATTTCTACATTTCACAGTGGCAGACGTCATTCGCGCAAATAATATTCGCAGGCGATTTAACGGTCAACGGAACATTCGCTATACCCCGTGTCAAATGGTTCTGTCAAATTCGTGCATATGACCACGGTAACTTAGCTTACGCAGTCCCTACGCACGCAAAGTTAAAATGTTCATTGACAAATTTAAAATATTACTCAAGCTATTTTTTTTTTGTTCATTATGTTTTGCCGCGCACGCGCAGTGGTGTATTTCCGGGATGCACTTGTAGGTTATCTTTGCGGAATAAGGGTTAGTTGCAAGTCTGCGCTTGTTCTTGTCTCGTGTTCCCTTCGTCGTCGTACGCTAGCGCAGTTAAAAAAAACGTTATGCTAAGATGCACCAACTCGTTCTTCTAAATCACTACGCATTATGCTGGCTTGACCATCCGAGTTCTCTATTCCACCGCGGTATTCATGAAGCATACAGCGCATATATAAAAGCACAAAATACCCGACTGCTACTAATATTGCAGCTTGTTGAACATTGCATCACATTTAGCGCAAGTCATAGGAGCTTATCACCAAAATGACCATCGGGGAAACTTCGAACTTTAGAAGTCACTTCTAAGCTGTGGCGTTTGGCTATAGCAAAGAGTAGAACAAAATGATAAGATAAAGGTTTTTCCTTGAGAGATGAGTGTGATGCCGGGAGTCATTCCCGTATTAACGTCACTATAGCGACAACAGATTGAGCCTTTTTATCATGACTTCAAGTGCGCATGGCGAGGCAGCGTCGATAACTCTTTAGGAACAACAAAATAGAGTGGAAGACCGCGAAGGCTTGAGATTCGCTGCGTCTGACTGCACGTAACTTTGTCCATTAGAGTACGATGCTCGATTTTAAAGGGACACTAAAGTGAGACATTAAATCAGCTCAGACAGATAACTTATTCTTTCAGAACCCTATCGTCATTAATTTCACCATCATAGGTTAATCACGAGAAGAGAAAGCGAAGATCAAAGTATCATTTTTGAATTTTGCGCTGAAACTTCGGCGCGTGAACGTCACGATGACGTCACGAATTTCAGTCTTTTACGCGTATTTTGGCCACATCGGTTGAATGAGATTTTCTGAAACTTGGTATGTGTTAAGACTTTGGGTCTCTTAGAACACAACGTACACAATTTTTACAGATATACGATTACGTGAACACTAGCATACGCCCTCAAAATCTGTGACGTCACGGCGAGCTGGTGCGGAAACTTTACGGCGGCGTCGCCCCGTGTATATAATTTTTGCGCGTTTTCTCGCTTACCTAGCGTCCTCTCGCGGTAAGAGTGGTGCGTTCGGTATTGGGAAATTCTAATTTACTAATAGGAAAAAAATCGTTTTTGTCCTTAGTGTCCCGTTAATGTTCATTTTATTTTAACGTCGCTGCGTATCGTTGATTCTGTTACATTAACTGTTACACTATGTCCGAACGTAATAAGATTGACCCGCCGACTTGATGCCTTCTTGTTAGTGACGTTTAACTTTTTTTTTTTATCTTTGAGAGCTTTTCTCTGCATTGTCCTCGCGTTACTGCAAGAACGTTGATTCCCGCGTAACTTTGAACCTTGCATGTCGCACGTTCGAACCACTCATGAGCGATGCAGTAGCCGACGCCCTATCTGCGCGCCTTGATTACGGCATGTCATTTCAATAATAATAAAGGTTCGTTCACACCTGCGACTGGCATCGGTCGTGCAACAATTTGCGACTGGCGACCAAAAAGCGGCTCAAGGCGCCGGTGTTCACACCTGCGTGAGACTAATACCCGTATCGCCACAAAGAATTCCCGTCTGCTCGCATATATGGCTCGCATTACCATAGCCCCGTAAAATAAGCTGGCGTCCTGTTCCCGCGCATCTGATTGGTTCAGAGGTTTGCGACAGCAGTCGCGCGACTGAAAAATCGAGCAGCGAGCGACAGGATCCAAGGCAGACGCTTTGCGATCGAAACAGCCTTTTGCGACCGGTGCTAGTAGCAGGTGTAAAACAGCCTCTTGTAGATTATTTTGATCAGATGCTCCTCAATGCCGCACATCTACAAAGCTATAGGTATGCCGCTGTTAAATTGTCGTTTTGAAGCTTTCAGTCTCGACTATTCAACTACAAACATTTGTAAAGTGATTTGCGGCACAACAGCGGAGCACACTTCCGAGTCATGCATTTTCACACTCCCTGCGCTCTTTGTTCCACGTTCCGTGTTAAGAACGTTCTCCAAGAACTGAATGCGGGCAGTGCAATGCTGCTGCGAGTTTTTCTTTCAACGATGCTTTAACAACTATTAACAGAGTTGTCAAAGCGTCGCTCTTTTCTTTCTCTGTTACAATGTATAGTTCTAGCTCAATCTACACTCTAAGAAATTTGACTCTACTTTTTATACATGTGAGAGTCACATGTGTAGCACTCTCTTTAGAGAGGCAAGTTGACTCTCTTTACAGGGTCACTTGACTCTCTTTAGGAGAGTCGCGGGACGCACGACTTTCGCATCACATGTATAAAAGAAAAGTCAAAGGACACCCCTTTTTTTATTAGTCTATGGAGCCAAACATTTGCGCAACGTGCCGTAGTGGTTGCTCTGGATTACGTACTATCCTAGGTAAGCAATGATAGCCTCGGTAGATAGAAACAGAAATTAATTAATGCGCCGTACTCGACGCCCCTGCCTTTCTTTCTTTCTCGCTGACGCTATAAATTACGTCTATCGCAGTTATCGCCAATTGTGTCTACATGGCGCTATCGTCACCCAAAGGGCTACTACAACCGCCCCACTCTCCTCAGTACCTCGCTGAAATCGGGAAACTGTATTGATTCCTTGCCACAGATCTCGTCGACTGCGTCCGAATCCACACGCAAGGGCGTTTCGGAGGACTGTATATTGCAACTATCTGTTTCGACTTCCGTTCTCTTTTTCATATCATTCATCGCAATTAATTGAATCTGACGATAACGGTTGTGTCACTGCATACGAGCCGACTGAGAATCGCGCGAACAGAGCGAAAAGCGCAAAATATCGTCGCAAGGTCCGGCCACAGCCTGAGTGCTTCAAAGATAGGACGCGGGGAAACGCGCCGAGATTTAATTAATTTCGTTGTCGGGCCCTCTTGTCTCTTTTGCAAGGTCGATAATTATTACGGGCTTGTATTCAAGGGCTTACTGATCAAAACGCCACAAGCACCCCGCCACAGTCGAATGATGAGTGCAACCTTCATTCTATGATGTTACAACTTGAGACATTATTTTCGCGATAGTGAGTGTATAGACAATCGAGGCGCATTCCCATCGCTCGCAAGCGCAGTAGCCATGTTAGGTTATGTTAGGTTAGGACAGATTTGGGTAGGCTACGTTAGGTTAGGTCTTCGGAGATACGGAGTGCATTTGCCTAGAAAAATGGCAAACCATTCTTGTCTTCTTGCGGACAAAAAAGAAAAATTGGTTTAAAAAGGCACGACCCTTCTTCTCAGGTTTCTGGATAGTTGGCACCTGACGGAAAGACTTTAGCTCTTTGTGAGCATCAGTTCATTGATTAGGTGGTATGCGTGCCTTAACTGCGAGTTGTGATGTTTCCATTGAGCTGTAATGTTTTATGGCCTTTTTTTAAAGCCTTATATGCCTGGTGAGAAGGGTCACCTGGGGAAAAGCCGGCATGTAGACCGAAAAAGCGCATGGACCACCAACTACGCGGCGCCTCGTGGCTCCAGGAGCGCGAGATGCACGGTCACCTCGTCTTTTGAGATAAAGAAGAACATTAAGACGACGATCGCCTGCCGCGGCAGACGTCATGGAGAGCTTCCGCGGAGCGGCGCCGGCCGCTTGAAGAATTAAAAAAAAAACTCACAGTGTCCCTCATACACAGGCGAAAGCCATCTTCTTTTTGTGCTCAGTCGATGTATTGATCCTGCCCCGCCACCCACCGAAAGCCTTCTGCACCTAACGTGGTTTTCCACTGCCTCCACAATCGTAGTCACCTCACCTGGTTTTGCACTGCCTCCGTGATCGGCGCACCTTTGACCAAGCTACGATGTCATGTGATGACGTCATATGGTGACGTAATCACGTAATGATATTTTGCGTCACTCGTGTTGATGCCGCCGACGGGAGACCCCGACGCGGAACGGCGGTCAGTTTTCGCGTTTGATGAGGCATCTATATAAGGGCTTTCGCCTTAAAAAAGCGGCTTACGCGTGACTCGGCTTACTGACGTCTAGGGGAGCAAAAGCCATAGGAAAGCGAGTGAAAGTATGACTCTGCATATATATGAAGATAATCAACGCAAGTCACAGTGAGTAGTGAGGTGGTTGGTGAGAGTTAATTAGCAAAATTTAATAATAAATGTTAACAAGTGAAATCCAAAAAAACGGCAGGAAGGGGAAGATGGAAGCTTGCGATGAAAAAATCCGTAAACAGGGTGGCTGTTATGATCGGCCTGACTGGCTTGGTGCCGCTTTGACGCATGAGACGTTGCGGCTAAGACTACCCTGATTTCTTCCGGGTCAGCGGTTCCAGAGATGCACCAAGAGCGGCGACAACACGAAAGTGGTTCGTCTAATTATCTCAGGTTGTCTGCGCCCCTCGTAAAACCCTTTGGGCACGCCTGACCGACTGACAGATTAGGAAGAGTTGTTGGCCGTCGAGGGGGCTTGCTTTGTCGTCAAGGTGCCCCGGACAAAGGGCCCAGCGTCTGGGAACCGTCTGCGGATGCATTTCCCACGTTTTCCGTGGCGCCTTGGTGCCGCTGTTTCCACAATTCGTGGTCTGCCTGGCACCGCATACCCATCACTGCAACAGACTACGAAATTGACGTCCACGTAAGACTCAACGTCTTCGTGCTGTGCCGTGTAGTGCGCGGTGGGCAGTGTTTTTCCCTCGCCATGGGACGAACTGGACGTGCCTCTTTCTCCTTTCGTGGGTTGGGAAGGAGGCGGCGTTTCACCTCCCCCTTTTGGGGGCGGAGGTGAAGATGGAAATTTTCATTGGACTGTCCTGGCCTCCATTGTTTGTCCTACAGGGACCCCGGGAAGGCCTGGACATAAAATGCGAGCGCCGATGCGCTCCCGACAAGCTCTCACAAGTTCTCTCAAGCTCTCACAAGCTCCGAGAAGCTCCCAGAAGCTCGAGAGCTTCCATGATGCTAACCCCATCATGTAGCAACACGCTACCTGTAAATAATGTAATAAACGTTACTGTTAACAGCTCCGGGCTCCTCTCCTCGACATCTCCCCGGGACTCTGGCTGGCTCCGGTCCTCTGGGCAGAACCCTGATTACATCAGTGCTCGAGCCGACGTTTCGACAAGTGGACTTATCTTCTTCAAGGCTAGCCTTGAAGAAGACAAGTCCACTTGTCGAAACGTCGGTTCTAGCACCCACCCCCTGTTTACGGATTTTTTCAACATTAATAAGTGAAAGTAACATAAGTGAAACTTAGCTACATGGTTCTAATCACAGGGCATTAATTGAATACTCAATGATTTCCTGAAACCTACATTAGTGATAGTGATAGTCAATTAGCGAACATTGGACGGCGATATAAAATGCACGGTAAAATAGCCCCATCGCGTGGCTTTCGCCTTCGAGTAGCCTTAGGCGAGTGCATAAGCGACTTCAGAATGCACGATATGCTCCATTTTATTTCTTGGGGAACTTAAACGCAGAAATTTTGGTCTATCTGTCTGTCTTTCTGTTTGTCTGCCTGTCACCCGATTCAGCCACCCAGCCATAGTTGAACCGTTTGCCCGAGGCCCAGCCATCTTGAACTGGTGGGTAGGTTCATACTTCTGTACATTGTCGATCAAAAAGCAAACATTACACATATCTGAGGCGCAACATCACTAGGTAAGTATTAGGTGGTGTGTTCCTTTAATAGAAAATACATAGATACGTAATTATGAAGACCCTAGTTTCTTAAGCTGCGCTGAAAATGCGGCTGCGCTGAAAATGCGACGCTATGCAGCGCCGACGAACGCCCTCTGCCACGGAGGAAGGAAACCCTTTGCACAAGCTCATGTTTCCCGACGTATGCCAGATGGCGCCCATATCTCACGCAGCGCTCTTCTATCGTCTTTCGACGGCATCTGCAGCGAAGCACGCAGATACGCGGCCAATATTTTTTTTTCGGATGTGGTATAAAACAAGCACAGCGTTACGTGGGAAATGTCGCGTTACATGTTCATCATCGCGACAACAAGTTCGAATATCCAAGCGAACTTAGACATATTGAATAGTGTCAAATGGTCAGGTTATGAGTGCAGAGTCCTCGATTTTGGCATCTTCCCGGTTCTCTTTAGTGTGTCCCTGAAATAAAATGCGCCACGGAAAAGAATAAAACAATTATCAACTGTTTCAGGTTGGTTGTTAAGTCTGTAATTTACTTTCCAGGGTACATATATTCATTTTTCATTAAGCCATGTAATTATTGGTAGCGTGGAAGTGGAGCAGCTTCAACAAGAAAAAAATATATAAGAAAATCATAAGGCGCTCACGCTTGCAGAATTTGAATACATTTGCGCCGTATGAATGCGTTCCGCGGTGCAAAAGAAATGTAAAAAGAGGCACACTTCCCATGAAGGCTTCATTGAATTTCGTGGTAGTGGAATGATATATACCTCTCTAGGACAAGATGCAAAGCCTATTTGGACGCTTGTGCACGTCAGCAAAATTTTTAGGCTTTGTGAAAATTTGATGCCAAGTTTATGTTTTTTTAACCGTGCAAAAGTCTGTGTTAACAATTTTGTAAAAACTGGAAACTGGAAAGGTTAAAGGCTCGTTGACACCTGCGACTATAGCGCCGGTCCCGCGACCAAGTTAGTCGCAATTCGACTGCTTTGGCTCATTCACTCGCTCCTCAATTTTTCAGTAGCGTGACTGCTGTCGCAATCCTCTGAACCAATCAGATGTGCAGGAAAGGGACGTCAGCTTATTTTACGGGGCAATGGTAATGCAAGCCATATGCGAGAAGACGTGAATTCTGTGTGACGACGTCGCACGCAGGTGTGAACATATATGTTGCGTATACAGACACGCATTTTTTGATCGCCAGTCGCAAATGGCCGCGCGACCGGTGCCAGTCGCAGGTGTGAACGAGCCAAACCCCCGTATTCTAAAACGTCCCTTCACTCGATGCTGCGCCTCGACTTGAGAAAGTCGATGGGATCGTCGTTTCTAGGCAAAACAAGTCACTGCACATCAGCGGTAATCTGCAGCGATTCTTCAGATGCGCGGTGTCATTTTCAGTCGAGCAGCGGCGCTGTGCTCAACTCGGTCAAGTGAAGGACGAAATTCGAGTCGAGTCCTGTTTGAGAACACGGGGATTTTCGAGAATCGCTGCAGATTATCGGTGATACGCTGTGACTTGTTCAGCCTAGACACGGCGATCCCATCGAATTTCTCAAGTCGAGGTGGAGCGCTGAGTGAAGGTACACGTGCTAGAATACGGGGGTTAAAAATGCGAAGTCAAAGGAGGAACTTCAAAGCTTCCCTCTTCGAAGGTGTGGGATTTATCAGCGCAGACGGCTGCTTTCGCTGCCGCTGGCAGGGCATTTCAGTGAGGCGTTGTTATCGGCGCACATAGCCGATAAGAACGCAGAATTTAAGCTTCACTTCCTGGTACAGCTGCCTGAAGTGAGGGCACCACAGAAGAATCTCACGAACAAAATGTACAGGGGCGTCGAAAAAGCAACGCCAACAGCGCGGCGCGTTAGTGCTCCTCTGTTTCTGTTTTCATCGCGCTGTTATCTTGGTGGCAATAAAAAGACTGTGTAGAGTCGTCCTTGAATTTATCGTGAATGGCGCTGTTGTCTTTTCATTACCACTGCTCGAAAATAAATGCTCACAGCTACGTTTGCAGATGCCGTGCTGTTTGCATTTCTTTTAACCGCGATTTTTTTTTTCTGATTCCCGGGACGTTGAGGTGCACTTCAGGTTTAATGAAGCACCAAGGAGGTATCGCTGGCTTAGATGCGGGGCTGAAGCCTGACGGAAGGTGGGCAGAATGGTTCGCAATCGTTGCACAATACGATGCCCGTGGTCTTTCTGAAGGCAATGTTGCAAGGTGGTGGCAATCGGCCCGGGAAAAATGCCTAATATGAGCTCTCAAGGCTTCAACCGCAATGTGCGTTTGCATAGGGTGGTCCCGTGCGATGGAAATAGTCGCTTCAGTCGACGCGCATTTTGGCAAGCCAAGGCAAACTCTGAGAGCCTGAGCTTGTACAGCCTGCAGAGTGCGAATATTTGTCTTGCATGTATTAGTCAATACAGGCAGACTATATCTCAAAAAAACCGAGAAATAGTGATCTGTACAGTTCCAGCATTGCGTCGACCGACATCCCCCAGGTTTTTCCACTCAGGAACTTGAACAGCTGGGAGATTGCTGTCAGGCGCTGTTTCATGTAAGACACATGCGGGCTCCAACGAAGGTCTCCAGTGCTGAAACAGCTGTCTCTGATTCTTTTACACGAGAAGTACGCAGATCATGTGCATGTTTATACTGATGGGTCAACTACCCCCCAGTGTTCGTCCGGAGCAGTGGTCGTCCCAGCGAAAGCTATCAGCGTCACTTTCAAGACAGGACCACCCAACGACATCAACAGCAGCAGAACTTGCCGCTCTTCGCGCTGCACTTTGTGTAGTCAACCGTGAACAGCCCCAACGATGGTCAGTCTTCTGCGATTCGAAGGCAGCCCTACAATCTTTGCTATCAGCCCTGCGACACGGACCATACGAGCAGTTGGTCTTCGAGGTTAGATACCTCCTCCATACTTCGTTAGAGAAAGGACACCACGTGACATTTCAGTGGCTGCCAAGTCACTGCGGCCTGATAGGCAATGAACACGCCGACAATGCTGCTCGATCAGCTCTTCAAGGTGACAGGATCGAGACGATACCCCTATCAAGGACCGATGCTGCTAGCCAACTTCGAGTGGCTGCACAAGAAATGACTTCCTCCACTTATAACACAGTAAGCAGACTGCACAACCACCACCGCCACTGCCCGACCAATCTGCGTCTTCAGACACCTACGGGACTACGCCGAAATGATGCCACTCTGCTTTGCCGTTTATGGCTAAGAGTGGCTTTCACAAAGTCATTCTCCTTTCGAATCCAAATGGCTGACAACCCGTTTTGTGACAACTGTGGTAGCGAGGAGACACTACAGCACATCTTCTGCGACTGTCCTCGCTACAATGCGCAGAGGAATCCCTCGCCGTCGCTCTTGCTCGCATAGATCCCAGACCGATGACGGCAGGAACCATTCTGGAATGTCGTCCTGATAGGTCATCGCGGGTGAGGCGATGAAGGCAGTGCTAAACTTCTTGAAGGCATCAGACCTGCACCGTCGCTTATAGACTAACGTCGTTATGATGACCGTGAAATGTGTGTGACTTTTTGTGCGTGCGTGCTCTCCTTCTCTCTCTCTCTCTCTATCTTTATATCTCCCCCATCCCTTCCCCCAGTGTAGGGTAGCATACCGGTCCTTCTAGACTGGTTAACATCCCTGCCTTTCCTTTCTCTCCTTCTCCTCCTTTAACCGCGATAGTACGTACGTCTACTTTGTTTGTTGTTTTGTTACTAAATTCATGTAGAGAGATTAAACTAAATGAATTTTGGGAATTTCAAGTGCCAGAACCACAATACGATTATGAGGCACGCCTATAGTGTTTAACTCCGGAATAGTTTACAGAACTTGGTGTATTAATGCGACAGCGTTAAAGAGCTCGTTTCGCAGAAATTCCAGTGTCGGCGTTGGAGTTGGCGTCGGTGTCGGCGCCGTTGGTTGTGAGCGAAAAATTGAGAAAGATGCAAATAAAATAAATGATAATAATCTTCGGTTCGAGTTAGAACTGAACCCGGGCCTTCTGCGGGGCAAGCGGGTGCTCTGCAACAGAGCCACGCCGCTGCTTGAAACTGCTTCGGAAAACACACTATACAAATGTCATGTATACTGGGAGGAGTCTCCCTAACGCACGTAATATTGCGTGGCAGAGGCGTAGAATCGCGCCAGGCGTCAAAACATGTGAACTTCGCAACAAGCGGGTGTTTTAAAGTCCCACTCATTACAAAGCGCTCAGACATGTTTAAACATCACCATCAGCAAAAGCATCAACAAAGTCAGCAGCTGCGTAGATTCGCGTGTTGCCTTATACGGACGCGTAGCGGGCCCTTCGCTGATTCGCAGAAGGAAGAATTATGGTGTAGTGGCCACTTCGCAACTGTACTTGCAGTAGGCATTGTAGGATAGTTTGAAAAGGCAAGTGTTACGTGCACAGACGTTCGTTTCCTTGCGGCACTGTTGAGGCATGCACCGAGAACCGAAACAGGGCTAGCAATTGAAAAGGCGATGCGCACGGGGCCAGATGACGCTATCGCGTTCTACTCTTGAAGGCCAAGCTCAAGCGTCTTCGGAGTTTTTTGCGGTGCACCTTAATCTAAGTACACTGGCGTTTTTGCATTTTGGCAGCAATCATGAAACGCAGCGTGGCCGATATGGTAATTTAGTGCGACGTCCGCTGGAAATGAGCAACCACCTTGTCAACGAGAACTGAGCGTTTTGCAAAATAGACAACGTTTGACAATACTTGGTAATCGTGCCGCATCATTTTTTTTTAATATTCTGAAATTGCTCACGTGTCAAAGTTACAATATGACTATGAGACACACCGTAGCCGGGTATTGCGAACAATTGAGCCTACCTGGTTTTTTTTAACGGGCACCTATATCCAAATACACGGTTGCTTTTGCAAGCCATGTCATTAGAAAAGGAAATTTTAGACATATATATGGACTACCTATTACCATTTTATAGAATAGTCGTCCTCAGTATAACGAGTCCATTTATCTTTGACAACGCCAGCGGTAGGGAAACAAGTTTACAAAATGTTGAAAACTACACGTTCATATATGAATATAGCGGCTATGACCTTTGCGTAGAATACAAAGGTAGTCGACAGTATTCTGTTGATTTTCGAGCAGGACAAATAGAGATTTAAAACTGTTAATTAGGGTGATTCAGACAGTGTTTCATTCCATCGCGAAAATAACTTCCGAATTTCGTGCGTATGTTTATACATAATGAACACCCGTTGGGGCTACTACAGGGCAGGTAATTACATACGGCTAGGTCTATTGAGACTTTAAATGGTCAACAGTGGTCGATCTTCGAGCAAGGAATACCCGAGAGAAGCCATTGTGTCAACAAGAGCTCTCATATTCGTCTCCGTCATACCCGCCACGGTGGTCTAGTGGCTACGGCGCTCGACAGCTAACCCGAAGGTCTCGGGATCGAATCCCGCCCGTGGCGGCCGCATTTCGACGGAAACGAAATGCTAGAGGACCGTGTACTTAAATTTAGGTGCACGTTAAAGAACACCAGATAGGTGAAATTTCCGGAGCCCTCCATTACGGCGTCCCTCATAATCATATCCTGGTTTTGGGACGTAAAACCCCAACAATTATTATTATTCGTCTCCGTCATGACATGCTGTGACAGGTGCCGTTATCAAAACAGTGATTAATGTAGCGACATCCCTCGTAGAATGGCTGCTGTTTCCGCTCACTGACTCCTCGTTATTATTATCGCGCACAACTGCCCGCACGTTTACAATTTCCACGTGCAAAGAAAAAAGTTACCCGAATAATTGACAAATCTACTGAACATCCGTGGGCCACGTGTAACGCCGACAAGAAAAACATTGTCAAGTTTGTTGATAACACAGCTGTCTCTGAGCGCATGGGAAAGGCGGATGTACGCGTTTACAGTTTTTAGATCGAATAGCGGCTATTCAGGCCGCTTTATCAACGACAGCTTTGAATAAATTTGATAAAACACTAACTATCTGATATACGCGTCGAGGTATCGACACGAATATCACATATAGTAAATCTGTTATCACATTCATTTCTCGTTTCTTCACATTGAAAGCATCTGTGCATGTGCCAACGTTATATATATATATATATATATATATATATATATATATATATATATATATATATATATATATATATATATATATATCATGACGACGTTGTGGAATAAACAGTTAAAAGTAGCGCTTGTCCCTGGCGTATCTTCATTGTGTGCTGCGTTTTTTTGTTTTTTTTTCTTGCGCTCAGTAATTTTTCATCAGTATGCACCTACTAGGCCATGAAAAAGTCCTATTAAGATAACCTGCGTTATTCGAAAGAGTTCAATAGCAGCACGAAGTATCATTATTTCTTCGTGATACACGTGTTGTGAGCTTACAACCTCACGTATACTTATAGAAAACCAGGTATTTATGTTACAGAACAGTTTATTATTCGACGCTATAAAATATTACTGTTACAAGTGCGCGTGCTCGCGCTTTGCAGCGTCCTTCATGGAGAGCAGCAAGGCAGAAACTAGGCTGGTAGAAAACTAAATTATTGGATAGAGATTCAATGAAGACATTGTTGATATTATGGCCGCGGATACTCAACATAAACAGTCATTTAGCCATCCTTAGCGATCACTAGTCGACATTAGCCGTAGTTTAGCGAACACTGGTCAAAATTAGCCGGTTCTGGCGACTGCTGGTCGTATGCAAGTAAATTCAGTAGTTACAGTCACGTGACTTAGTGAAGCACTTTTTTAGACATCGTATATCTCGTTACCGAACACGGGTAAAAAATCAAATTAGGAAGGCCCGCGTCTTCAAAAGATAAGTATATACCACAGCCGTCCATGTCATAACGTGCTTCGCCGGAGGCTAGAAGAGCACGCGTCAAGAAGGAAGACTGTCTAGTTTCCGAGAGTCGACATGCCTGACTGTGCCTTTATTAAATCATCAAGAAAAAAAAATGACTCGCTCTCCCATAATCGAAACTAGATACAAGCATGAAACTGCTACCAGCAAAGAAGATTCGTTGGAGGCGATACCATATAGCCACATGTAAATCTTAATATGCAGCCACGACGAACGCAAGCCTCGAAGCTTACTGAGGCGAAATGAACCTGTTTTGAACTGAACCTCGTTGCAAGTCTCGTCTCGTCCAAAGAACATCCGCACCGCGCCGGACGCTGCCGGCGTGGTCACGCAGTGTGGCTATGGTGCCATAGTGTGGCGTCATCTCTCGAAGGAGGCGGCGGAAAACCCGCGCCGCGAAACTCGCGGATCACCTGCGTTGAACAGAGCATGGGGAGCGCTAGGGAGTTTTAGAATTGCGTACGCAAAGATTTGCGTTAGCGTTTTACAGCGTAAGCTGTTATGAGATCACAACGGCAGTGGGGTAGGTTTCCGCCGCGGCCGCCAGTGTCCCGTAAACACTACCGCGCGAAATAAGCAAAAATGACATGTGAAAAAAACATCCTTGATCGGATGGGATTTGAACCCGGGCTCTCTGTATGGCAGTCGAGTATTCCACCGCAGAGCCACGCTGGCGCTTGAAACTCCATTCCAAAAAGACCTTATACAGGTGTCATATCGGGGAAGAAATCGCGTTAACATGTGTAATATAGCGTGGCAGAAGAGCAAGATAACAACCAGGTGTCACACAATGCTAATTGCGCAACGAGTTTGTGGTTTAAAGCTTCCCACCCACTACAACGTGCTTAACCATAATTCTTCTTCGTAACCAGTAGGCTGATTGGTAGACCAACCTACCAACCAGCCAGCCACATGCAGCATCACAAAGGGCACATAATGACTTAGAGATGTGTAGCGGGTACCTCGCTCATCCGCAGAAAGACGAATAATGGCATAGTGAGTGCTTCCCTACTTCGCAAAAATTATGATTTGTGGCGTGTTGGATACCTTGCATGTGTACTTGCATTGTTTTCCCAAGAGAGTTTCGAACGGGCTCCATAGAAAGGCCGCTCTTGCAGCTTTCGGTGTGACTGTGCTGCGCGCAGGCATGGCGTTTATCTTTCTTTTTTTTTTTTTTGCCACGGCGCATGCGTCGTACGCTATCCTCTTGCGGGTCCCCGTTAAGTGATAAAAGTAGTGCGCGACCGCAATGAACGGCATCTTTGCGTACGCTATTCTAAAACTCCCTACTGTCTCAACGCCAAAAGACGACAATCAAGCGTATGGCGCCTTGCATCTGCCTTTGAAACGTCGCTGTTGGAAATGACAAATAAAACTCGAAGCTGCATACAGTTTCAGTAATATTGTAAAGCAATATTAAGAACTCGGAAGCGATATCACTTAAACTTGTTTGGGCAGTAACTAACGTATGTAATGCGATCCTGTACAAAATTTTGGGAACCGGAGACCGCATTTTCTTTAACTTTTGAGTGGTTGCCCAGATGATCTTTGTTTGTTCTAGCAACGATGCCTGGATGTTCTCGCTTGAGTGGCCGGATAACGGCTTTGGCTTTTTGGTCAAGGTCACTTGAAAGTCGCCGACAACGGGAGCTAGAAGCAGTCCATGCCTGAAATACAGCGCTCGGTATACAAGCTGGTAGACGAAGAGGCATCCCTTCGCTCTTCTCTCCTCCTGCTCGTCAACTGTATAAACACACATGGTGTTTTCGAACTGCCAGGCAGGATCATGTTGTAATGCTTGCCGCCAAATGGAAACGTTTCCATCCAGCGTCCGTGCCACTTGTACCTCCTGCATTTCCGCCTTTATTCTCGGCGTGCGCGCGCGTCTGAATTCCGTGTCAATCCTTGCTGCCTACGTTCCCACTGATACCGCGACTTCCTGCACCTGCGACTTCATGACCTTGCTGCTTATTTTTCGTTTCGTTCGCACGTCATTGGCTCTAATTTTCCACGTGAAAGTTCCTTTTTTCATCTCGTAATTTTCACAGTACCAAAGCTGGGATTATATTACGAGGCACGGCGTATTGTGGGGAACTCCGGATTAGTTTCGACCACCTGGGCTCCTTAACGTGCTCGGCGCGAGCGACGTGGTGACATACAGTTTCCTGTGAGTTCTGTAGTTTGCGTGGTCAAAGCCAACAGCTCTTCATCGGCACCATAGAGTTTCATTCAATACCCTAGAGAGGAAACTGGCGCTGCGTTCGTTCAACCACCATGGGAATGATGGGAAGTACAGGCTTCGGATTGGATAGCGTTAGCTAGCGAACTGTCTACGGATCTTTTTCTACAGTTTCAGTTTCGTTCTTTGTGAGGCGTGGGTACTGTGGTGCGTTACAAAGCACTCAAGCAGTACCTTTGTTGTTCAAAGAGGCTGAAGAGCGCGAGATCTCTTGATTTGCTGTTTCGTTGCAGCTTTACAGGTTGTATATGGTCGTTTTAGCAAAGCGTCGTGCACTCACCGCTGCGCACAGATGTAGCGTCCCAGGTCAGTGCAGCAAACTGCATCGAGTTCACGTTTGTTTGATAAGCACGTCTTACCAAAACTCGTTCAAATCAGCTGCAAAACGACGGCGAAGCTAAGTAGACGCACCGTCGCGCTCCTCTAACTCGACTTCACAACAAAACGAGAGATGCGTTGGAGGCAGACCACTTGAACAGACGCACCTGGCATCGTAGCAGGCGATACGTTAAGTGTTTCTCACTCAATACAGTACTGTTATTTCCATAAATAGATAATGCGTACTTTCGAGGGAAAAACAAGCGTGTTTCTTTTCAAGTGTTCAAGTGTTGTACAAAAATAATTAATTATTTGGTGATGCCAAATCTGGAACACAATTGCAGAGCAATGCATACCCTGGTGGTTGAATTTGTCCAGGTTTCAGTTCCATCTCACGGTCACGCAAACTTCTTGCAATAAGTTTTACATACAAAAGAATGAAGCAAGTTTTAATTGGAATTAACTTCATATCCCTTTGTTTTACACTCGGCAAACAAGCGTTGCGAATCTCAAGAACCTAATCCATCCGAAGCAAATCCGAAGCCTGTACTTCCCATCATTCCCATGGTGGTTGAAGCGCGTCTCAAGGAGCCCGCGTAGACACTAGCGCCAGATTCCCCTCTAGGTATTATTGTAAGAAACTCTGTGATCGGCACTAATGAGATGTCAGACACTTAACATAAACACTCACAGGGTCTCTTACGCACACACCTAAGACGAACGGTAGGTGGAAGCCATCTTCTTTTTCTTCTTAGTTGGTGTATTGTTCCTGCGCCGCCCCCCTCCGAAAGCTTACTGCACTTAATGTGGTTTTGCATTGCCTCCGTGATCGGCCCACCGTTGACCAAGCTAAGATGCATGTGATGACGGCATCATGTGACGTCAGAAAATTTGGCGATCTCTGACGTCATAACGTCATAATTTTTTGCATCACTCGTGTGGACGCCGACGGGAGACGCCGACGCGGGACGCCGGTCAATTTTCGCGTTTGATGAGACATCTATAAGGATTCTGACTTAATAATTGTTGAGGTTTAACGTCCCGAAGCCACGATATCATTATGAGAGACGCGGTAATGGTGGGATCCAGAAACTTCGACCATTTGGGGTTCTTTGACGCGCACCCAAATCTAAGTACACGGTCCTCGGGCATTTTTGAATCCATCAAAAATGCAGCAGCCGCGGCTGGCATTCGATCCCGCGACCTTCGGGTCGGCGGTCAAGCACCATAACCACTACACCACCGTGGCGCGTAAGTCAGACACCTCGCTTTTCGAGCGGTTTAGAGGCACGTATACTGTAAGTACACATGTTGGTAGCAATCAGGCTCTTGGAACGGATTACACTAGATCAGTGAAGGTGCGCGGCAGATTGTGTGATCATAAACGTTATCGTGGTAAGGCGACAGGTACGAATAAGGAAAGGCAACGTGCCACAGAAACGTGCTCATTTGATGAGTTATGTCATCGCAAGTTTGATTGCGACAAGGCAAGAAGAATCGATGAGTCAATGAACGAACAAAACGACAACCAATGGTAATTAAGCTGCCGTTTCGTTGCCACAGACGCAAGCTTTTTACCCGCCGCGGTGGTCTAGTGGTTATGGTGCTCGACTGCTGACCGGAAGGTCGCGGGATCGAATCCCGGCCGCGGCCACATTTCGATGGAGGCGAACGGATAGAGGCCCATGTACTTAGATTTAGGTGCTCGTTAGAGAACCCCAAGTGGTCGAAAATTTCCGGAGCCCTCCACTACGCCTTCCCTCATAATCATATCGTGGTTTTGGGACGTAAAACACCAACAACTGTTACTGCAGATCCGCTGTTAGTATTGAAAATCCGCGGCCTTCTCTTTTACCGCACACCACGTTGTCTTTTCTGTTCGCCAAGCGTAGCAGCCATCGTAAGTGCAAACTGTGAAGGGCGTCTATAAGACGGCCTTTAATAAATGCAGACGCAGCAGCTGTGCAGGAAACGGGGACGAGGCGTTCGCGCAAATCAGACGAGGTAGGTGGAAGGATGCAGCGACCCACTGATAAGCACTGTTAGTACACTCTACCATGCACTGTTGTGCACCATCCATTCCGCAGTATCAAAGCGCGACGACCCGATTACGAGAACAGCTGTGAACGCCGACGCATGAGCCGCCGAGCTATGCTTACTCTGGAAGCAGTGTGCCGTGTGGGGATGCTCACTGGCACGCGTTGTAGAGGAACATTTGGCGCTAGCCGTGGCTATAAAGCAGCATACCAGCGAATCAGTATGAACTTTTGAAATCCAGATCAACGTTGTAAATCCAGTCCAGATCAGACCCGGAGTCCAGATCAATGATTCGCTTTCAGGGTCACCGGCTGCACACCATCTGTATGTATGTATGTCTCCCTGGCTCTTTTTTTAGTTTTTAGCTACGCTACTGCGCAGCAGTTCATGCTTGGAAAGCGGGGGCGCCACTTTTACGCAGTGCCGTTGACTACAGCAGCGCGGCGCTCTAATGGTGACTGCGATTGTTTACGCGACTGAAAGGCTATACACCCGAACTGATTCCGGAAACACGTGCGAATGCGGTCCACCGGTCCACGCATGAACAACAACGAGGTCTGTTAGTGGATACATCAGTAAGTGTAAACTCGCGGTATAGCTAACAAACTATGCAGATATATATTGCCTGTTTTAACAGCGGAGTTGCTTATAGTCGAGGTTAATCCCTGCGTAGCGTAACGCAGCTCCAGCGGGTATGTGCCACAGAAACTGGGCAAAGCCCACAACATACCTCCGGTCCACTAAACGTTATGAGCAAAGTCAAGCGATGAAATAGCAATATGACCTCACCCGCTCCGCCGTTTAACCAGTCTTCGCGACGTTAATTCAATGAAGCTGCCTCTTTTTTTTTTTTTCCCCTCTGCACAACCAAACAAACCCTCTATCTGTCTATCAGTCGTTAGCTCACGACGCCACACGCTTCACCCTAATTTTGCATGAACATAGATTGCTCTCTATCTCTAGCACCATCTCCCCAACTCTTTCTTTTTCTTGAACAGGCATAGTCCGAAAAGTCTGCTATGCTAAGTTCATTTCTCAAAGAAATGACAATGCTTTAAATTATATTGCTATACATTCCTCGTCCCTCTGACTTCGTGGGGAACCGTCAAGGAATTGTCGAATGGTGCCTGTGCCCGCTTGCGTTAGCGTTTGCGCGATATGATAAGGACATCCACGTGCTTTGTTACGTTCCATGTAAACGTTAACTACGCCGAGCTTAATAAACAGCGCGCACATTAAGCAACTATGGTGAAGTTGTAGTTTCCATTCGTTATCCAGTCCAAACTCGAGCGAAAAAGAGAGCTCGAACGTCTTTGAATGTAAGCGCGTCCCGTTTCATTGTACGGCAGCCTTAAAGGAGTACTGACACGAATATTTTCAGTTGTCGTTTTCTTGCGTCAAATGAAAGGTCAAGCCCTCAGGAGCCTTGAAAAGGTCGTCCTAAGCGCGAGTGCGCCCTGAAAAAGTAATTACAGTATGTTTTTAAAAGCTAGTTTCGGTTCCTACTGTACCCTGACGTCACAACATGGTATGAGTTTCTCGTCACGTGCTCGCACAATATATAGCAAGGAGGTTAAACAAAATCCTTGATATATAGTGACGTTTCCACGGTTGCTCCGCACCGTGGCTCCGATGGTGACGCACAAGCGGCCATTTTGGAAGTTTTGATGACGCACAAGCGGCCATCTTGGAAGTTTTGGTATCTAACCTCATCACAACTAGCCAGAATGCTGCGTGAAGTCACCAGAATTTGTACTGTAGCCTGACGTCAAGTTAGTGTCGATGTCAGTAGGTGCGCCATGGAAAAATTGACTTTAATATCAAATTAAAATATCTGATCAACATTTTCTGAGCTTCACACTTGCTCAGAGCCGTCTCTGCACACAGGAGATTTGTATGGCAGAGTAAACTCGCCTTCGAAAAAAGGTGTCAGTACCCTTTAAATTAATAAGGGCTCTGGAACTTTGACAGTTTGCAATATACAACTCGGGTTTAATTGGACTGTTCAAGAAGCAGCTGGTGATCAAGTGGCCGCACAGAACTCGCGACTGTCAGTAATGACACCACTTCTATTTTAGTGTCGATGTCCCCTCGAATGACCGGTGCCGCTGCCGGGAGATTGCGCGCGTGCGCCGTTAACAGAAAGAAACCGCTCCGACAGCTGAAGAATGGCGTTGGTTGCAATTTCACGGTGCTGCCGATGAGGGATATAATATCTTGTTTTGTTGCTCTTTCTTTTTGTGCGTGTGGAATGGATTGCCACGTGGAGTGGCGCACGGATATTGTAGTTAAATGAACGCGTGCAGTACCACGGCCGCTACATAAAAAAGAAACAGGTGTATGTAGCAGCCGTGGCAGTACTCACGTAGTGAGTTGGACAGATGAAACGCAGTGCGTCCGTCCCGCTGCAGCTGATGATGTTGCTCGCGTCTGTGCGAAAGAAAGAGGGTCGTAGCGTGGCACATGAGGAGGGGGAGAGGTCTGCTCCCAGCATGGGGAGCAACGCAGCTAATGCGAAAAGCGAAGCGCGCGCACTCTCAAGAGCCAGGAAGGGCGCACTTTAAATGCACTTTTGGCATTGTCGCACGCAAGGCTGAATGAGACGCAGGAACAAGACGACCCGGTGTGTATTTTACATTGAACCATATATATACAGAGCTCTTTTGCTGGGTATTACACCTAGCTCGACAATATCGTTTAACGGCTAAGCTCGCACGCTAGAGCGTTTTTGCGAGTTCTTGTTTTCCGCGGCAGCGGTAGCCGCAAAAACGGCTTAGTACACTGCTATTCCGTCATGATGCTGAGTACGAGGTTGCGCGTTCGATTACCGGTCGCTCCGATTCCGATTGGGTGGCTAATACGGGAATACACTATACGTGAATAACGCATCTCGAACTAGTTGTTTGTTCATCATAAGGCAAAAACGGCGCACACTTTACGAAGACGGACAGAAGGAACAGCGCCTGTGCCTCGTATTCCTTCCGTCCGTCACCGTAAAGTGTGCACTGTCTTTGTCGTGTGAAGGTTCATATACGCCCGCGCATCATTGTGTACACGCTTAGGAACTGCATTTAGCTGGTAAACGTTCAGATCTTTAGAATATGAGGCCGATATCGAATGGGTCACCAAAGAGCTTTGCGTACGTACACTGGCTTTCGGTCACGTGGGAGGTACAAGGTTTATAATAGGATTCTGCACTCGCCGTTTGCATCTAGCATCCCTACGGAAGTTAACGTAAATGACACTTAACGATTGTGGGGGCACTGCCTCAGACACTAGTAATTGTATAGGGTGATTCTTTTAGAACTGACCTACTTCATTGGGCGGTGGTTTTGCTACAAAGTATCCGATTTTAATGTGGTTTGTGGCAGAACATTCAGGAAGGATGAAAATTTAATGGCGCTTCCCGTTTTTTTTTTATGTGAAACGCCTGAAAAAGAGAATAAATAAGAAATACCGAAAACCGCGAAACTCTATACAAAGGAGGGATGGCTAGTCCGGCGCCGCGTTCGCTTCAGCCAGCGGCGGCGGAAGTTGGCGACGCCAGGTTCACCACGTTACGTTGACGCTAAAACCGAGCACTCCATATTCACACGCGCGCGCCACGCCGCGTCGCCTTGATGCATGCGCATTCGCGAGCGCCCGGCGTCCCTCTTGTATGGCATTTGGCTTAATGTCGCAGTTTTTGTTACTTCTTTTTTATTCTTTTATCTCTACGTTGCACATCCACAAACGGGACGGGCCATTGAATCCTTTGCCGCAAATCGCGCATTAAAATCGGATAATTTGTAACGAAACTGCAGCCCAACGAAATAGGTCGGTTCTAAAAGAACCACTCTGTATATTTTACAGCAGCGTTGTTATGGTCGAGGTCTGCCGTGTGTCTCGTATAGAAAATGACCATCACCATGAACCGGCACGCGCTCGGTCACCGCCCAAGCACAGATGGTTAACGAGAGACGCTGGATCGTGCGGCCCCTAATTGGTGTTCGCCGCCCGCGTTTCCCTTATTAGTCTATAGTGGACCAGTGCGGTGAGTAGCAGGATTTGCCCAATTTCTGTGGCACGTAGGCGCTATATTGCCACGTGCGTTTCTTATCACTTTTGTTGTATTCCGTTTTCGCCCACAAAGACTGCCAGCAACGCTCAGCGCGAACCGCGCCTCAGTGTTCGAGAAGCTTGGCGAGATTAGTAGATCGTTTTGTTAAGATTGCGCGCAAGACGCGAACGCCCGAGCTTATTCTAGAACATGCGCAACAAGCAGCGATATCGCTGGAAAGTTCGATAGCGCTTGTATAAAAGCCGACGCGCTTCACCACTTGTCAGTTGATCGACGGACGACGCCCTGTTCGCCGCTATCTTTGTACAGCGTGTATTGCTGTAGTTCTAGTTCTCATTTTCCGGCCACAAGTTCGGCCAAATAAACAGTTTCATCCTGCAAACGCCGACTGCTGTCTTCGTCGACGTCACGACCACGTGACATCTGGTGGAGGTGCTGGGTATGGACGCCAATACGCCGACGGGGACTTAGTGAGAAGCTTCTTCGACGATACTTCGGACTGTACAGGGTACTTCGACGCCTCGGCGCGCTCGACTACGAGGTTGTCCCTGACGGCATTACGAACTCTCAGCGGCGCCGTGCACGACCTGAAGTCGTCCATGTCGTGCGCCTCAAGCCATATTACGCGCGTTAGTGATCTGAAGGCTGTACTTTTCCTTTATTATTGTACTTTCTTGCTTGCGATTATTGTTTATTGTACTTTCTTTTTTTATTGTTATTTATTGTTGCATGCATTGACCATACCCCCCCCCCCCCCATGTTCTGTTTTAAGCATCGGGACGATGCTTTTTCAGAGGGGGGCATTACCACGTGCGTTTCTTATCACTTTTGTTGTATTCCGTTTTCGCCCACAAAGACTGCCAGCAACGCTCAGCGCGAACCGCGCCTCAGTGTTCGAGAAGCTTCGCGAGATTAGTAGATCGTTTTGTTAAGATTGCGCGCAAGACGCGAACGCCCGAGCTTATTCTAGAACATGCGCAACAAGCAGCGATATCGCTGGAAAGTTCGATAGCGCCTGTATAAAAGCCGACGCGCTTCACCACTTGTCAGTTGATCGACGGACGACGCCCTGTTCGCCGCTATCTTTGTACAGCGTGTATTGCTGTAGTTCTATTCTCATTTTCCGGCCACAAGTTCGGCCAAATAAACAGTTTCATCCTGCAAACGCCGACTGCTGTCTTCGTCGACGTCACGACCACGTGACAATATGAGTTCTACAGCAGAGCTGTTATGTCCGAGGTTTACCTACAGGCATATTTATTTATTTTATTTATTTATTTGATTTGTATACATGCAAGCACAAGGGCACAGAGAAAAGAGGGAGAGAGCAAGCTGGCAACTGCCACCAGAAGGGGCACAACGCCTGCCTGCTCTTTCGGGAGGAGGGAAGAGACAGAGGAAAGGAGATAGGAAAGTGAAGAAAAAAATTGACGAAGACTTGGACAAAAATAGGTAAACAGGCATAGAGAGAAAGATATAGAAAGACACAGACTAAAAAAAAAAGATAAAGAAGAGAGCAAGCATAACCTTGTGTAGTATAGTATATCAAGGTGTGGGGAAGAGACAGGCGAGAGGACATACAAGCCTAGCCAAGTCAAGACGAGTCAGGTGTCCACCAGCTCTGCTGTAGGCCAGCCTTGCGTGGCTTAGTGCAAGCTGTGCTAATTTTTCTTGATAATAAGAATTTTTTGGCAACCAATTCGCTGAAAATCATCACTGAGAGCTTTGGGTGTCTAACTTATTTCTGCCATCACCCAAGACGATCCAAAATTGAGCATGCCGGCACGCACGCCAGCCAGTTTAGGCCTATAAGAGCACTCAAATCGACAACCGATCTAAAAAACAGACGAGCTTTATCGTTCAGTCTTTCTTATATGCAGGAGGCGAGAGAGAGAGCGACAGGCTATTAACCAGCATTTATTTATCAAGAACGTAATTGGTTACTCAGAATTCCGTCCAGTTTGGTCATACGAGTCCCGTTGCTTCGATAGGTGCCGCCATCGATAGATGCCGCCAAAGGCCGTTCGCGTGTCGCGCATGCGCGGTAGCATAAACGCCATTTCATTGGAGCGCCTATCCTCAACCCCTCTTAATCAAGAGCCAATACGCTATGGCACGACTCAAAGACCAGCGGAAAGCTTCTGTAAGCGTTGGTGTGCACCAACGCTACGATACGTCAGTAAGCAAACACGAACTTTCCCAGCAAGACATACTTCCTCTGTTGACTCGACGCAAGAACCCGTATATTCCACTCAAATTTACAAGTGCAATCTTGCAGTCTTTACATCACTATACATCACTGTCAACCGCGTCACGACACATGCGATGCAGAATGTTGGTTTCCCTGTCACTGCCAAGCGACTCAATAAAAAAAAGGAAAGTAGAAGAATATATAAACGATGCGGGACGCACAATGTTCCCCACGTGCCGTATTGCTTTTCACTGCAGGAAGCTCATAACAATTCTGATCGGTTGAAAAAACAAAAAAGCGTTTAGCAGCGTTGAACTCGCGTATCATTCCCGCAATGCACTCGCTGTGTACTCAACCGTTAGCAGACAGAGCAAGGTGGTTACCGCTCAGATCTGTGAGATGGATGTGCTTGTCTACTGCGAGCATTATCAGCGGCGTAACTTAAGTACAAACATCACCGAGTTCAAACAGCGCGACACAACAATATCAGTTCTCTTTAGTCCTGTTTTGATGGGCGGAACATTTCTTTAGTTATCTCCCCGTCATTTGGACCGAACGATAATAATAATAATAATAATAATAATAATAATAATAATAATAATAATAATAATAATAATAATAATAATAATAATAATAATAATAATAATATATGGGGTTTAACGCCCCAAAACCACGATATGGTTATGAGGGACGGCGTAGTGGAGGGCTCCAGAAATTTTCGACCACCTGGGGTTCTTTAACGTGCACCCAAATCTAAGTACACGGGCCTCAAACATTTTCGCCTCCAGGACCAACCGATCATTTTACATTTACAGAGAACCAGGTACGACGAATAAAATGGTTACGACGGCTGAATTTTAACTCTGAGCCTCAGGCAGCTGAGCATGATGCTCCAACCGCTACGCGACAGGCTTCATGCGGCAAAACAGTTCCCGCGTGCAAGCAAGTGCGTTCCGACTCCAGGCGTATTTTTCACAACTATGATCGTTTCATGAAGACTCTCCCTACGTGCAAGCCACGGATCGCGTTGAGACGCTCGGAACGTTTTCCCAACGTTGATGGAGCGTTTTATATAGTTATGGTTAAATCGAACCGTCACTATAAGGACCTTCATACGATGCCAGCGAATGAAACAATCTAAGACAGTTCCCATATACCCTTGTCAAGGATGCACTGTACGATGCATCTTCGCTTGGTTTCTCGAACCAATACGTGTGTGTGTGTGTGTGTGTGTGTGTGTGTGTGTGTGTGTGTGTGTGTGTGTGTGTGTGTGTGTGTGTGTGTGTGTGTGTGTGTGTGTGTGTGTGTGTGTGTGTGTGTGTGTGTGTGTGTGTTGTGTGTGTGTGTGTGTGTGCGTGCGTGCGTGCGTGCGTGCGTGCGTGCTTGCTTGCGAGCGGGAGGAAGGGGGGGCGGTCTTGCCTTTGCGAAATCCTACTCATTCCTTATCGGTATGTCATGCACCTACCTGCTGCTTTCACAACAGTAAAAACACAATGAACACTTGTTTCACGTTCTTCGGAGTGTGTTGAACCGG
Source organism: Rhipicephalus sanguineus (assembly GCF_013339695.2). Lineage (NCBI taxonomy): Eukaryota > Metazoa > Arthropoda > Arachnida > Ixodida > Ixodidae > Rhipicephalus > Rhipicephalus sanguineus. The sequence continues at coordinate 132,229,299 of NC_051178.1, forward strand.
CTGGATGACGGACCATTTCCAGAAACGAAGATTACTGAGCAACGATCCCACGCGTCGCGAGATTGCAGCGCCGTGACTCAGGCGAGCAGTAGCATACAATATGAAATAAAATGTTAAGGCAGAAAGTTGGGCTAGTTGGTATCGAGAATAACATGACATGGTTACTAGTGTTTTAAAAGGAGACGGGGACGAGAAGCGTGGTCCCGTATGTCTTCTTCTCGTCCCCATCTCCTTTTACGCTAGCAACCATGTCATACTGTGAAATAGAATGACCTATAGGCGACTGACTATAGGCGTAGTGAACAGCCGCGCACATTCGCAAATTGTCAGTAAACTTTCCTTCCTCATTCTTCTTTCTTTCTTTTCATCCCTTAACCTTCTTCCCACTACGCAGGATAGCAAACCAGACGCACGACTATGATTGGCATTCGTTACTTACTTTTCTTCCTTCTTTTTCCTCGTCAGGCGAATTAGTGGTAAAACATTGCAGCTGAGGAAGCTCTTAACGTAAAGAAAAAAAGCCGAGAATATATCTTAGAGGACGAAGAAGAGATACGAATAAAGGCAGCCAGTCGGTGGCTAGACACCCGATAATCAGGAGTCATATATTTTTCAGGACGAGAACTGCCGTAGAAGACTGGCTGCAACATGATTTTTGAAAAAAAAAGTACTTGATTACCGGTGATCAGTTACAAGAAAACGTAATTTAATTATCTAGAACGTTGCAGTTTCGAAAAATTAATCGATTATATTAGAAAATTACAAGAAAATGTTATTGATTACAAGTAATCGGTTACTTGTAACGCGTTACGCACAACTCTGGTCTCGAGCTGCGCGCGCCTGCCGGCTCGCGGCTCTTTCCGACCGACGGCATGACATACCAGGACCCTAACCAACACTGGGCACGTCCGTTGCTATGACGACGAATGTGCGAGGAGGAGGAGGAGGAGGAAATTGAGCTTGGCGGAGCTTCAAGGTCAAGCGCATGCACAAAGGCGCCTACTGGGTTTGTACCGGGAGCAGTAGAGCTGTCGCTCTAAAATTTCAGCACAAACAACTCAGGTTGTAATGAACGAAAGAAGAGGAATTTTAAGGGCTCGTTTTTCTCTGTTAGACACAACATTAATTAAAACTAACAGACAGTCAACCCAAGGAAAGTATAGCGAAATAAGGAAAGTATAGGAAATTATTTGTAGTAATTGTGTTATAAATGTGAAGAAATTAAAGCGGACGAAAAGATAACTTGCCGCAGGCAGGGGCTGAACCTGCAACCTTTGAATAACGCGTCCGATGCTCTACCTGATTAAGACTCCCAGGTTTAAATGCAGAGATATACCCGATAAAGTGGACGGGAGGATGACCGCCGTCGTAGCTCAACTGGTAGAGCGTCGGACACGTTATTCGGACGTTGCAGGTTCGGTCCGTGCTGGCGGCATGTTATCGTTTCGCCCACTTTAATTTCTTAACATCTATATCCCAATTACTACAAATAACATCCCCTATGCTTTTATTGGCTTGATTGTCTTTCGTCGGTTGATAATCGTGAATTGAGTACAGCACATGAAAGGGATATGTTACAGCCACTGCTTGTAGCACGAAGCCACGAGGCAATCCATACGAATTTCTAAGGAAGGAAAGCTTCTATATGTTGAAGAAAAATTCGTCCTCGTCCGGGGCTCGAATCCGCGACCACCCCGGAAAGGCGTTGGTCCCAGGTTCGATCCCCTGACCAGGACGAATATTTTTGCAACTAGAAGCTTTCCTTTCTGAGAAATTCGTATGGATTGCGGTTTCGTGCTACAAATAGTGGTTGTCATTTATCTCTTTCATAAGGCTTCCGTCCCCTTGCGGGATTCAGCAGAAACTGATATAAAGTACAGCCCAATTCGGCACAGTGTGAGTCCTCTTCTGTCCCTGTGCCGTGCTGCGTTGTACTAAACTCAAGCTAAGTGAGCACAGCGAAAACACGTTTCGTGTGGTTTCACGTGATGTTTGTGTACGCAGGGCCGGCCACTCCGGCTCAGTCATGCAGCTTTTCAAGGAGTCGCCTCCGGAAGACTCGGACGAGACGGAGAGGTCGTTCGCGACGGCGATCCTCCTCAAAGGTTCCAAGGTGCTCGCCTACGTGACCACGTTTGCCGTCGTGCTCTGCGGCTCGGTGCTTTCGAAGGCCACGCTTCTGGTGATGACTTCACAGATCCAAGGGCTGGGCAGCGCAAACGGTCTCAACCGTACACGAACGGTCTGCAAAAGTGAAGTGTGTGAGTCTTCCAGATAGGTTTCTTTTTTCAGTTGTACACGCCAAGCAAATATGACATACCTTATGAGAGAACAAATAAATTGGGCCTGCGCTGAAATAAGTTTTGGTATTGGCTTTGATACAGTCGAATTCACTTACGAACAACTCGTTCTTGTGGCAGAAAGCGTTCGCTCTTGGAGATACGTTATAACCGTACATCCATTCAAGTTACCTGTTTTGCATGTTCGACATCTTAAGCTTAAAGACAACGCACATGGCGTTAACTTTTTATCTTATGCCAGAAACTGTGCTGTTGTAGTGTAAGCACTCAATTCTCGCAAATGACGTATCACTGCAAGTATCGCTTAGAAGCAGGGACGTTAACCAGCCACTTGTGCAAGTCCGCTGTCCTTAAAAACTCTAGCAAGCAGCGCATACTTCTGTCGTAATTTGCAGCGATGGCTTGTGAGATAGGCACTGCAAAATGTCTTGCTCTGATAATTATGTGTGATTAAAGCCAGCGAGAAACTTAATATGTCCGCTGACAGCAACGGCATAGGGTTTCCAACAAATTCAAAATGATAACGAATGCGCTTCTTCGTTTTATCAGTTTTAGACGATGACGGCGAGTACGTGACTTCCATCGACCGGAGGGAACAGATTGCCTGGATGTGGGCCATCCTGTTCGCCATGTTCGTTCCGGAAGCGCTTGTATTTATCAAATCTGTACGGATATCGATGTTCCAGGCCATGAGGATACCTCGTGCAAGTACATTCTTTCTGGTAAGTCAAACGAAAATTTCTGTCAGTGATTTCTGCCAGTGCAAAGACCATAGCAATCTTCAATTGAGTTTTTTTTTTTTCAGTTACGGCTTATGATTAATACAGGCTATATATGTGGTATTATACACCAGTGCTCATGTCGCTTATTTGTATTTTGTTCACACAGGATGTCCATATATTTATAAATACGTTATACATATATTGGAAGCATAACTGAAGTTATTTGTACATACGCTCGCTTTGCTACAACTTCCGTACGTTGTGACATGGAATTCTGTCAGGCACCCTGTTTCTTGAACCTCTACCTCATTTTGAAGCATAATTTTTCATAAAATACATGCTAGTTAACCAAATCCGACGTACTATCACTAGAACGATTTAGGCTATGTTGTGTCGGATCACCAGCCACAAACTGCTAGAATAATAATACCTGGGGTTTAACGTCCCAAAACCACGATATGATTATGAGGGACGCCGTAGTGGAGGGCTGCGGAAATTTCGACCAAATGGGGTTCTTTAACGTGCACCTAAATCTAAGTACACGGGCCTCAGACATTTTCGCCTCGATCGAAAATGCAGCCCCCGCGGCCGGGATTTGACCCCGCGACCTTTGGGTCAGTAGTCGAGCGCCATAACCACTACACCACCGTGGCGAGGCACAAACTGCTAGAAAACCAATAGGAAAAGCAGCAGGGAAATTATACTCACTTCCGTTCTTGCAAAACATGGAGATGTTCAGCCTTCGCCGAAGCATCAGTAAATGCTCAATTCAGTTGACTGCCCACAGCGCCTTTTGTTTCTCTTCATGATTCACTTCGTACCACATTCCGCCTCTTCGGGATGACGGTATGCGCAAAATACGGACGTAGAGCTAACACCAGCTGCCTTCCTCGAAGCTGACGTATGCTGTTCACGTGTCTTTTACATCCGCCGCCACGACCGCGAGTGCACTGACTAGCAATCTCAGGGTTTGACTTAGTACTTTTACACACATAAGGAAAGGTGAAAAAAAAAATGGTAATATAGAGGGCTATAGCACGATGCTACAGCCGTATTCTATAGTTTCTTGTTAAGCCCAAGTCAAAGTCAGTTTATTATTCTAGTGTACCTTGAGATAGGAAGCGGGAAGATATACAAACGAGGGTCACATAGTCGAAGACTGCAGCGGGACCCTCGGTTGATAGTAGTTAACAAGAAGCGTAAAAAAAAAGAAAACAGCGAGCAAGTGGACGAAAAACCAACGCTTAAAATACAACGGTACACTAATAAATAAAGTACGTATATTAAGACACAGTGGCAAAGTACAAGAACTGTATAGAACTGACAAAACTAATTACAGCACGAGTGATGTCTTGCCAAAATTAGAAACAAGAAAGTGTGTAAGTGGCGATGTGCTGAAGGAAGTAAATTTAACTTCGCTAATAAAAAAAGCTTAATGACACGTTTGAATTCATGAAAAAATGATGAAGTTTTGATAGCTAAGGGTAAATCATTCCACAGTTTTATGGCCGTAAATGTCGAGGCCATTTTGCCGTGGTTAGTGTGTACAATAGGCAAAAGGAAGTTAGAGCTACGTGCAAACCTGGTATTATTGTTATTAGTAAGATATCTGGAATCAGTAAATTCGTGTGAGAGCTGTTTATCAAGTAATTTATGAAACACAATAGTGAGATGACAGCTATTGCTGTCACGAAGTAATGGAGACGCATTGGTGAAGAAATCGTTGTTATTGATGATGCTTATTGCTTGGGTCTCTAAGTGCTGAATAGATGATAAATGGCGTAAATGATACGTATTACCCCAGGATACAATGTCACAAATGATGTGACTTTGAATGGAGGCAAAGTATAATGCTAATAATACACTTTCACAGAAATGTGATTTTGATTTAGTTAGTGCTCTTATACTGAAAGTACATTTTTGTTTAATGAAAGCAATGTGTTGAGAAAACGATAGGCTAGAATCTAATCTAATGCCCAAGAAACATACACGGTTAGAGTCCGGGGCGATATGGCCGCCTATAATTAAATCAGGCCTGCCTGGTAGTATTCTTTGACTAGTCCTGAAAATCATAAACGTAGTTTTGTTAGGATTGAAGATTAGTTGATTTGAAAGGCACCATGCAACAGTTCGTCCGAGCTCACTGTTTAGTTTAGAGGCTAAGCTGGATAAAGATTTATCATATATGGTTATGGTAGTGTCATCCGCATGCTGCACGCACCGCGCATAGTTGAGACGTGATGGTAAATCGTTAACATATATCGAAAAAAAGTAAGGGACCTCAGTATGGATCCCTGCGGTACGCCGCTTGATTAATAGTTTTGGAATTTTAATAAACATCTCCCGTAAATACTGCATGCTCTCTGTTAAGCAAGTAATTTTTATAAGGTTTAGCTCAAGACCAGTAATACCAAATGACTCCAACTTAGGAAAAATGATGTTATGATTAAACGTATCACACGCCTTAGTAATCTAAAAACAAAAAAAAAGCCAAAAAAAGCTGATCCAACAGTTACCATTGTCAAGCGAGTGACGAATGTAGTCGGTTAGGCATAATAAACCTAAGTTAGTCAAACTGCCAGTGCGAAAGCTGAACTGGCAGGGATTTAACAAGTTAAATTTAAGCATTTAACCACGTACGAGATAATTTTTCTTCCGGCTACACTTTGGTAGATTACATTTTCTTGTGATGTTTCCACTACCTCGTCGACTTCCACAAAACTGATTTGCCCCAATTACACTGTAATACCAAGGAAAGTGGGCAATCGCACGCGTATTGGGGAGGTTGTGGGTTCGGCTCTCAGGGACTTGAAATTCTCTTTTTCACGTATATTTCGCGGTTACTTGCTATTCTTTCGCCTCAGTTAAACAGCACAATTATATTCCGATACATTTTCTTGGCTTCGTTATTTGTTCATTTTCATGTGAATGTTACCGTAAATAAATCGAGCCGCCTGATTCCCCCGATTCTTTACCGTGTCTCCATCTTAAATTCGAAAGGAGCCATTCAAAAGTTCGCGCCACCTGCGCAGGTACGAAAAAAAACGAATGGTATAAAAAGATACCACGCCAGTATCCAAACGGCTCGTACCTTTAGCGATAGATGGCGCCATAAGATCCGCGTGCAACGGAAGAATGACGGATAGGTAAAAGTAGTGATCTGAGTTACGTCTACTGAGTACAGTACTAGCATATTACACGAAGGACTAAGTTGATTAATTTACTTAGACCTAAATGAAGTATATGCGCGCTAAACTAAACGAAGTTTCCAAATCACCGACCAGTGACTTCGCGTGAGCTGTGTCAGTGTTAAAAACAGCGCTAAATTCGAAACGGTGAGCTGAGCGCATTGTGGCACCGTTGATTTCGCGTGAGTTTGGACCTGTCGTAACAGCCTAATGTAGTGAATTGTGAAAATCATGCGAAGTATGTTAACATCTACCCCGGATACAAGTCCATGGTATCTGCATGTGGTAGGCCATGTTGCGAAATCTCATCCCTTTTAAATGCGAGGACGTCGAAACGTCGAGGGAGTAATGAGAGTATTGGGTGCAGGAGAGTGAAAGAGCAAGGGAGAGAGTGCTTGAACGGTGAAGGCCCATGAATAGGTTTGGCTGGTAAGGAAAAGTGCACCAGGAGTCATGCCCAAATCAAAACCAGAAGTCTTTGGGAGCTGATTGATCGATTGATTGATTGATTGATTGAGTGAGTGAGTGAGTGAGTGAGTGAGTGAGTGAGTGAGTGAGTGAGTGAGTGAGTGAGTGAGTGAGTGAGTGAGTGAGTGAGTGAGTGAGTGAGTGAGTGAGTGAGTGAGTGAGTGAGTGAGTGAGTGAGTGAGTGAGTGAGTGAGTGAGTGACATAGTTGCATTGTAAATATTTACAACGTTGTCGCCCGCTTTGCCACAACACTTGATTTGGTTGTCTATGACATAAATTACATGAGGAAACTATGAAACAGCGAAGAGGCATTAAGTGAGCGATCACTTCACGTCCACGAGCATGTAGTGGGCGCGACAGTATACTCGGTAAGATGTGCTCGTAAGTGTTCTGCCGAAGAAAAAAACAACAAAGAAAAAAAACAAGCAATTGAAGAAGACGAGAATTGAGAAGAAGAGACAAGAACTGAAGACGAGCCATACGTGCTGGAAAGTACGTATAAATTAGATCAACGAGAAAACTAACCAGTGATCGAGAACATGAATGCAGAATACAAATGAAATAACCTGGGTGTCAATGATCAGATGCTTTGTCACACAGCACTAAGAAACAAAGTAAAGCTTCCAGAGCTCTCTTTGAGCTTATACGGATCATTCGCTGAACTGAGAAGTTCGTTCAAATAATGTATGAACAAGCATAAATACGGCCAATATTTCCTTGCAACTGAAATGTGCTGTATCATAGATATAGTTTAACCGCGAATGCGCTTCTCCGTAATTACGTTTATTTCAGGCTATATATGCTACCGTCATACAGCAAATACAAAGCACTTCTTTTTTTCCCTGTTGTTTCTGTCTTGTAGGCATGTGTGAAACTGGATGCTGGACGGGTCTACGGGATCTCGCGCGTTGCCCTCTTACTGTTTCCTTCACAGTTTAAAGAAACAGACTGTGCAATAAAGATATTACAGTAATTAAATTACTCTTTGCTGTAATGAGTAACGTAATGAATTATTTTGTGGGCTGGTGCTGGTGATTCAGTATTGCAGTGAATTAGTTCAAGCGAGTAATTGCATGTAAATTACTCATTAAATTCCCAACTACTACTGACACAAAATATATACGTCCGCTTCCCACTGGGCATAAAAAATTGACCGAAAAAGAGCAGAAAAACAACAGACAAATTATTCTGAAATGCCAAACCTCAAGTGTGTGAAGTTGAACAAAGATATCTGAGATTTCAATGTATATATGTGCTGCAAATGAAGTGTAGCTGAGTTAGTGCATGAATGATAAACTTCTGTTAAAGTAATTTCAAAATAGTTCCATTACTCTTCAAAAGTAATTGCAATGTAACGCCGCTACTTTCGGTCAGCTGTAACATGTAATGTTATTTAATTACATTTAGTCAATCTATAAAAGTAATTAGTAGCATAAAAAATTACATTTAGGAGTAAATTTGCCTTCTCTGAACAGAAATATTCGCCAGTAATTTATGTGTTGACACTAATTTATGTGTGGGCTTTAGCTATAGGCGTGAATGGCGCCCCAGATTAGAACTGTCCTCGGTGTAAGCCTCCTCTGTATTCGTTCTGATTTGATAAGTGGCGTTCAAGGGGGTCGATTGCCTGCGGCGTTTATACGGATATATCTCCACCTGCACGTATCAAACATTCGTACGGTGCCTTCAGACATGGCTCCGTATAGTTCCGTATGGTCTTTGCGTGTGTACTATCATGTCGTTGAGCCACCCATGCTCGCGCAGGTCTTTGCCTTGGAGAGCCTGCACGTGGTCGGCCTCGGCTTCCTGGTCTTCGCAGCACTTCCACAACTGGACGCACTGCGCGCCACCATGATCTGCAGCAGCGTGGCCATCGTCCCGGCACTGCTCAAGGCGCTCTCTCAGAGGGACACGTATCCGCCAAAGATGATTCTCAACATATCGGCGTTGCTCGCGCAGTGCACGGGCCCGGTGCTGTGGTCCGTGGGAGCCGACGGCTCGCCGGCCATCGCCATAGCGCTGATTCTCTCGTCCTGCGCCTGGTGGCAATGCTTCGCGGACGAAAACTCACCGGTGTTTCGCGTCGCCAGACTGTACCCGTTAAAACAAGACCTCGATCAGTGCTCCATGTTCGTGTCCCTCGTCCTGGTACCCTGGAGGATGCTGCTCGCGTTTGCGACCATGCTAGCGCTGGCTGGTCGTTCGTTCGGTGGGGCGCCTGAAGTGATCGGCAAGTTCCACGAGGCCTTCCAGACGCACGAATTCCCGCTCCTACAAGCGCGGACGGACGTCGTCAACGGGTCGCAGATACTAGAGTTGGTGCGCACGAATTATGTCATCTGGACACCTCGGTGAGTGTGGATCCTTTGCGGCGAATAAGTGTCTGCGAGAAAACTCCTGTAGTTATATGTTTAAACCGAAGCTCTCATTCTGTCTTTCGTCGAATTTCAAGTTGCTGCTGTCCTGCCAAATTCGCGCAAATAGGCTCGCACGTAAGGCAGCAATCTCATATTTACTATCCCTACATGTGTGTCCGCTACATGACGGAATTATACGCGGTGATACAGAAAATTTCGCTTAAACATCCCTCATTTAATGAATATACGTAATCAAGAGCAACTCTCATTTATCAAACCAAACCTTCGTATACATACTGTCATAAGGTTTCGAATTGGAAAGTCTGATTAGGTGGTATGTCTCTTTCGTTGAGTGAAGATGTGGTTTACCATTGCGTTATCCCGAGGAATGGGCCTGGACCGCGGTGCCCTCAGAACCACCGGATATGTTCCAGTAAAAGAGGAACTTGGGGCCACTAGATATGTGTAACTTAGCATGGGCCACAGAGTAAGTGAACGAATAAGACAGCTTTGGCCACTGGATATGTGCAACTGGGAATGTGACACTGGTTAGGTCAAAGTCCTTCGCGATTTCATGGGTGTATGGAGCAGAACGGGTCCGAAGAGACGAAGTGAACGGAATCTAAACCACAGCGAACAAGGAATCTCTAATGCAAGGCACTTCAGTAAGCATGCATAGGCAAGTATCGTTTACGACTGATATCCACATCAGCCGGGAAAAAATGAGCACGCAATTAGTACGTTGTTAAAAATAGAGCAGCTGGGTGTCATTTGAACATGCCTACATATGCCTCATTGACATTTTGATAATTACATGAGTACTTGTCGAGTTATCAATGCAATTATGACTAATTAATGAAACCTCATTAACGAAAAAAAATAGTAGCGGCTACTACAGTCTACTGGTAACCATATGTACTAAGTTTGCTTCGCGTAACGCCGTTCCTATTTTTTTTAAATCATGCTGCGTGATGGTTGGGACGCCCTGTATACACACGGCCACAAATTGGTTCCCTTCGAAGCACTTTTGAAGTGCTCTGAAGGGAACCATGAAGAGCCTGTAACCACGAAGCGCCTCTGACAGGTTCCGTTAACTTCTTAAATCCACATTTATTAAATAATTATAAATACTGAACGATATGCACGCATGTTCCTCGCAACAGGCTCGTCCCGATCGCCGTCGGCGCAGTCCACGCGGCTGCGAGCTACATCACCTCCCGCGCCTGCGTCTTCGCCTGCAGAATTAAGATCCAGGGTTTCTCGATGGCGCTTCCGTTGACGATAAGCGGGCCCGTGACCATGCTCGTCCTGGCTGCCGTGTGCGCCCTACGTCGCTTGCAGCCTTGCTTGCTGAGCAGCAGCTTGCCGTCTTACGTGTTTCTCAACTGCTACGAAGGTGACTTCCTACAGTTGCTCGCCAAAGAACACGCCTGGGTTTGGATCGCCTGGTTCCTCAGCCTCGTGTGCGTAACGACCCACGTGTGGAAGTCCAAGGGCAGCAGGATGGCGACCGAAGAAAGGCAAGGACTTGTACTTGTTCGATTATCAGTGACACGGAGCGTCGAGGCTTGGGCTATTTGTTTCATGGTTAAACAGGGGAGAAAACAGCGCAAAATTGAGACAGGTCACAAGACGAAGAAGGCGCTGTTGTCGTGCCTTCTTCGTCTTGTGTCCTGTCTCAATTTTGCGCTGTTTTCTCCCCTGTTTAACCGCTTATATACACTGCATAGTTTTCAGGCTAATCTTGACGATGTGCTGCCACACGGAAACTTGTGCGAAGCATTAACCTCGTCACTACCGAAACTACTGTGGTCAAGAAAAAGAAATGCAGCTTGCAAAATTTTATGTCAGATTGTTTCACAAGTGCAAAGGAAAAAATCCGGCAGATTACAAGATTTGTGAGGATCAGTTTCATCCGAAGCAGCCAGCGAGTAGCTTGCTGCATTCCTTTTGGCTTTGAGCCAAGCATTAACAGGTGGATCGACGTGTTTGCGTGAATGTAGTAGTTGTATGAATATCATGGGCTTACCAGGCACGTCGAGTACGCTGGTGCCTAAAGGGTACCAGTAGCACACCTTTTGTTTACACGACTTTGTATGAACAAAAAAAAAAGATTGCGAAACTTTAATAGTTAGGCCTAAGCAGCCTCGGGCTGCGCGAGCTGCTCACCGTCGTTTCTTTTGTGCGCCTACCAGTGGCTAAAGATGCCTTCTGCTGCTCACTCTTGGAGTATGGGTAACTCTTGGAGACCAAGGCGCAAGTTTCAATGGCACTGAGCTGTTTGCTGTTGCTGTTGTGTACTTTGCTTAAGAAGTCATGTCCACGAACGTGGACGCAGGTAGCGAAGAGGTCAAAGAAAGACGCATTACCTTTCTGCTCGTGCATAATGTAAATGGACAAGCACGGTCAATATACGAAAATATAACTTTCTTTTTTCATTTTTTTTATTGCAAACTGCCTATATTATGTACTGCTAAGCGTAAATTTGTGCTCATCTTCAGACTTTTAAATAAGAAAACGAAAACAAGAGCAGGATGTGAAACATAATAATTGACATCTAGCTTTTACATTGTCTGCACTGTTCTGAGTGAATATATTGGTAAAATAAAATTTCTCCCGCAGTGCCATGGCAGTTGGTTTCTGCCATGGATCAAGCGTTCGTCAGTTGTAGCGACCGAGTCTATATGAAGCGTTGACAGAACTAAAAAAAAGCCCTATCCCGCATATTTTAACTCCTTCTACTTTATGATACGTGTTTTAGAGCCGTGAATGCCCACATTAAGCACGTCTTAGTGAATTAGTTTAAAGACTTCTTACTCACTCTATGCATCTATTATACCTATATTATTATTACGCATATCGGACAGGCGTTGATAGTCGCAACCAGTGAATATCGCCTTAGCACTGCCTAGTGTCTCTGAAGCTGCCGTAATCCTTAAAATATGCGAAACGGCGGAGATCTATGCTGCCGGATCGAACAACTAATTACCTGGAACGCATCGCCAAGTCCGAAGAACAGGAATCGAATCCGAAAAAGCCTCCGCTAGAAAATGATTTCGACAAAATAACTGTTAGTTTTAGCAGAAGCATATAACCTGCAAATATAACTTTTTCACGGTCAGGCTACCGCGCCACAATATTTAATATGTACAAACAGCCTATCGAAGCGCGTAAAATCACACCGAAATGTCGCTCTACTAATGCTTGCTGAAGTTGCGACAAATTCGTTCGCAACTTCAGGGGCCTTTGACACAAAGTGGTCGGAGAGTTTTTTCAGCTGTGCAATTATAGGACTCTAGCGTCGCTTCTTCTGCACAAAGCAACGAGTTTCCCGAGAATAGTGCATAAGTTCTCGACAGAAGCAACAGCTTGTACTTGTAATAACAGAAGCGAAACCGAAACTGGTAAGACACGTTAATCAAACCGGATCTATCGAGTGTAGTGGTACACGTACGGACGTTGCATATGGTTATATTACTAATTTAGTCGTGGATGCGGCTTCCCTGCCCCGCCATCACGTATACGGGCTCCTGGTATGAGGCTCAGTTCCACAGTAAACAAGCTACTGCGTCTTCTACTTTCACCCGGCCTGCAAGGAACTTCGACATCGCTAAGCGTAAGGCTAATTTCTTTTCTTGGTTTCGCATCATGCTCCGGCACATGCTTAGTCTATAACGAATGAAGGGGAGTTTTCTCCGAGGGGCCCGTTTTCTTGTTATACACAAGCAGATGAACCCAATGGTTAATTAAGCCAAGGAAAGCATGGGGGCCGTATTTGTTGCTGTTTTTTTAAACTGTAGTGTAAGAATTATGACTTAAATTGAAAGTAATAAATGTGGACGAAAAAGCACCGCGTAACTTAAAGGTTGTGGGTTCGGATCCCACCGATGGAAATTATGCTTTTTCTTGCACTTTAATTCCTTTCAAATTGTCATAATTATTACACCACACTTAAAAAGAAAGAAAAAAAGACAAATAATTATCTCTATGCTTTACTCGGCTTAATTGTCTGGTGGATTCATATGTATAGTCTAGGCACTTCGTGCCCCTCCGCAGGTAAGCATCGTCAAACGTACGACTTTCTACTTCTTTGCACCAAAGGCAAACTTTTCCTGTAGTGTCAGTGTACAGCACAGTAATATAACGCTGGAAGCTGCCTGATACAGCACTCGTACCATTCGGCAGGAGCAATCTGCATACGTGTCAGCCTCAGTCCCAACGCTGCCTTCGGCGTACAGCGTAAGAGATGCAACCTTGCCAATTGGCATGCACCTATGCGGACTTTCGTTCAAGGACAGCGCGTGAAACGCGGAAGCTCGGGCGATTCGCGGCTGCCGGGGCGTGGAAAGCGCTATGAACGCTGCTCGAGGTACACGCAGCAGTGTTTTAGCAGTACCGGTTTACCGTACGGTAAGTAGGGAAATACCGTACCGTCGTGATCAACACGCTGCTTTTCAATAAAACGTCTTAGACGCGCGAGTTGTTCATTGCGCGCGGTAACGTGATCAGAATATCGAAGTAACGTTTAATAGAGGTCTAGCTGAGTAAAAAAAAAAAAAAAAAACTACAGTAAGGTAGAGATGTGGGCGAGTTGGAAACGACGTATACTTGTATGTCTTAGAAACGGTACTGTGGAAAGCGATGCCTTCGAGATCCGAAATAGCCATTGTAGTTTTATTTGTAGCAGCAGTCGCGATGTCATAGACCGCGCATGTATACATACACGGATTCGTCCTAGCCCAAGCGTGTCGCATACCACGCATGCGTGGGAAGACGACGCCTTCACATGTACGTGCAGTGTTGTCCGATTGGGTTCTGAGGTACAGTGAACGACAATGACACTTCCAATGTACGTCAGTGATTGTCGTTATCGTTCAACAATGTAGACCACGTGTACGCTGCTATCTCAAACACTTGCAGGCGTACCCACATGAAGGAACACTCCTATATCGCTGTCTGTTTCAGGGTCAATACATATAAAGGCATATAGGGGGTCACTGAAAAATTGGTTCAGTTACAGCGAATCTCGTCAAAGTGCAGTTTCACCAGACGAGTGTTTGTCGAGCCCTCGGCTCTCCAGCGTCAAGTGTTTTCTTGCCGAACGTCCGTTACTATTATAAAATTTCAAACCGTGCAATACGCCGCATGATAGGAGAAGTTATATCAGTGTACCGTAACGGATCCGGGTATTGTACGGATTGTGCCTCTGTGAAAGTTCTTAGTTATTCGTGAGAGTTCCTCGTTCCTTGTCGACCATCGAACTTTTCTTAAGATAAAAATTATCTCTATTTTATCGATACTCCTGTCCGTGAGTTCGTTGCTGAGTCAGATTTCCGGTCGGCCAGCAACGTAGCGTTCATATGGACTGATAACACTCGTCGATACTAAGCCATGACTCAAATGTGACCTCCATCCTTATCTAGCAGTTTGGTCGGTTTATCAGCCACTTTTCATCCCTTTACATTTATCCATTTCATTTTTACCTCTTCGAACTGATTGAGCGACTTCTCAAAACGTGTGTGCAGGTGCAATGCACTAAGTGTATTTATAGGGAAGCATATTTTTCAATAGACGAATGTTTACCGCGCTCTTAACTTTGCTGCACACAACTGTGTACAATCGGAACTGCTCAAAGCACTTGATGGCACGTGGAATCAAGTGTGGAAACAGTTACGCCTCTTATTATTTCCACGCGCGCTTCTTTTGCTATGTTTGTGTAACTGGTCCGTTGCACGTGTGATCGCTGTCTTGCGCGGGCCGCGCCAGAACGTATGGAACATTCCAGATTGTCGTAGATCATTTTGTCAAGATTGCGCACATGACGCGAATAGCCAAGATTATTCCAGAGCTTGCGCATCCACCAGTGATAAGGCTAGAAAGTTCGATGCATGATGTATAAAAGACGGCGCGTCCCAGCGATGAGCAGTTTTTATCGACGGCCGACGCTCTGTTCGCCGCTATCAGTGTACAGTGTGTATTCCTGTAGTTTGACTTTCGCTTCCCGGCCACAAGTTCGGACAAATAAAAAGTTTATTTTGGACACGCCGACTGCTACCTTCGTCGACGTCACGACCACGTGACATTATGTAAAAGATTATTGGCCTTTTCGCCTCTCACTGAGTCGTTAGTGACATGCGTCAATCAATCGTGGCACTTCCATGTTCTCGTGTCGGCTTTCAGACTTTCTGTCATCCAATTTAGCCGTAATGCTATTTATATGAAGTTCTGTCACCGAGCGTTTTGACGCGATCGATATTTCCAATTAACCCGGACTGCAGAATTTAATTCGAGCAGAAACGCTAGTCCACTGAAACATGGAATAGCTCAAAAACAACAGTCCATCACTGCTTAGCGCAGGAAAGCGTTGCACTCAACGATGTCAACTTATTTTTGATGATTTTTCCTTAATGTTTCAGAGTGATTTAGCTGTCCTCTTAAAACGGTTTGTGCGAATGTATTGCACGAAATGTACTTAATTTCATGCGGGTGTTTCTTTTCTTTCTCAGAATGTTTTTTTAGCAGGATTATTCCGTTTATTGTAGGCTGTTTTAAATGCGAAGCATTGCTTAGTGAACCCCAGACACTATGAGCGTTTCTATCTATCTATCTATCTATCTATCTATCTATCTATCTATCCGCCTACGTCTGTGTGCTCTCGTGATCGCCTCCTTAGCTTGGTGTAGACCAAAATTGGCATGGGAGGGTAAGAGGGTCTGACGAATATGAATGTCTGGTCATGACATGAATGACGTGAAAATCTTGTCGCGTACGTCGTCAAACCCTTCCCAAACCCTTTTCAAATAAAAGTCAGGATCCCAGCAGGAATCGAACCCAAGCATTCTGCGTGGCAGTCAGATATTCTGCCACAGAACCACAACATATCTTGAGACTTCTTTGGAAAAAGACCTTATGCAGGCGTAATGCCAGTGCAACGTCAATTGTGGTTGCAATGCTGGCTATCTAATTTTATTGCGATAGCAATTATATGGACAGTCTCGGCTGGAAAATGTCCGTCCCCGTCGCCGTCATTTACCGTATATGTATAAGTATGTATATATATAGAAAGGCCACAAAGAAAAATAATTAAGAAATTCTTTCCGACGCGCGGAATCGAACGGGCGACCTCTCGCTTTGCAGCCCGCCGCGTTAGACGTTAGGCCACGACAGCACCGTCTCTCAGCCTGCTAACGGCGAGCTATTTATATATACCATGTAATTCAGCATGCTTTCTTAGTGGCCACATAGATGGCGCGACGTGCGCGCGCGTTGCGCGCTTTAAAGATCGTCGCCCCGCCCCCACGAACGCCGTTGCTGTTCGCTCTACAGGGCGTCGTCGCTTTCGTGCGCTTATCTCAAGGAAAGAAGGGGCGGCCGGTGAGGTGCTTCGCTTCGCTCGCTGCAGCGGCCGCGTTTGCGAAAGGAGCGCGCTGTTCGAACAGAAATAAGTAACAACTGTGACAATTAGTTCGCGCTCGTCTTGTGCGTACCTGTTCGTTTGTTTCGTGCGTCCTGCTTTATGTTTGAGCAGTGCGCTTCAAGTGTCGAGCTGTGACGCATTAGTTCGCGCTCGTCCTGTGTGCGTTCTTTTCGTGCGTCCTTTGGGCTCGAGCGACGCGCTGGCAATTTCGAGCTGCTTTCCGTTCTTCGCGTTACATTTTATAACAAAGCAATAAACATTATATATGTTATTCTATGACACAAGCGTCATGCCGGGTTAACGTCAATTGTGGTTCCAGCGTTGGCTCGATCCACTTTTACAGAAGTCTATTAAACATTACATTTGCCAGGGGCGTGGGGGGGGGGTTCAACCATACTTTATGAATGTTCGTGCGTGCGTTTGTATGAAAAAACTGAAAATTTTCGGGGGGGTTTGAACCCCCCAACCCCCCCCCCCCCCCTCTTGGCTACGCCCCTGACATTTGCACATCTATGATTGAGCAAGCTAAATTCAAGCGTTGCTCGACCCCGAAGGAGTACGCTAGTGTAAGTTACGTATTATATTCGCATCATCGCACCATACAGTGCACTTCGTTTCGATAATGCTGACGTCTGTGCTCAAAAGTGAGTGCTGACATTATGTCAGACCATCAGTTGCCCTTTAAACGCCAGTGTAGTCGACGTGCCTGGTAAAGCCACGATGTGCACACAACTACTACGCTTACAAAAACACGTCAATCTACCTCGTAACGCTTGGCTGAAAGCCAAGAAATACAGCATAGACAACTACTCGCTCATTGCTTCGCATGAAACCGATTCCCACAAGGCGTGGGATATGCCGAATGTTTTTGCTATCTACGCATTTATTTGCATTGTTCAATCACATTGCTGGCACAGTTAAATCTAGTCCCTCTTGCACTTTGAAATTCACAATCTCTGTGCCGAGCCACTGGAAACATGTAATCGACTACGCAGCTGTTTCGTTCATCGAACCTTCAATATCAGCAATTCGCTGCTCTGTTGTAGTGAGCCAATAAAGAGACTTGGAAATGTCTCGACATTTGATGTGCACTAAAGTGCATAGGTAATAGTGACGTCACAGATTTCAAAGCCTTTTGTTTAAATTTTGGTCACGCTGGCACAATAAATGCTCTCGTAACTTGCCATGTTAAGTATGCGGCTCCCTTAGAGCACAATGTAATTCATTTTTACCAATAAAGAATTGTACAGA
This sequence comes from Rhipicephalus sanguineus, assembly GCF_013339695.2. Taxonomy (NCBI): domain Eukaryota; kingdom Metazoa; phylum Arthropoda; class Arachnida; order Ixodida; family Ixodidae; genus Rhipicephalus; species Rhipicephalus sanguineus. The sequence continues at coordinate 132,247,003 of NC_051178.1, forward strand.
CCAGAATTTTTCGTCGCTTGTAAGGGACTGCAGTTGAGGCGGGACAATCGACTACGATAGCGTCCGGCCTTTCCTTATCTCATGCTTGCCGCCGGGTGCGCTCGCTATTATCTGTGTAACAAACCCGCAGGCCCTGAGCTGTCCGCGACGATAGCTGCAGCATCTACTGGGTTCAAGATTATGCATGCTTGCTCTGAACGCAGGGGTGAGAGTAAAAAAAAAAAGTCACAGTTTCGCCGCAACGGCGAAGCAATGATTGCGATAGCAATAAATTGTAATGTAACGCGAAGAACGGAAAGCAGCTCGAAATTGCCAGCGCGTCGCTCGAGCCCAAAGGACGCACGAAAAGAACGCACACAGGACGAGCGCGAATTAATGCGTCACAGCTCGACACTTGAAGCGCACTGCTCAAACATAAAGCAGGACGCACGAAACAAACAGGTACACACAAGACGAGCCCGAACTAATTGTCACAGTTGTTACTTATTTCTGTTCGAACAGCGCGCTCCTTTCGCAAACGCGGCCGCTGCAGCGAGCGAAGCGAAGCACCTCACCGGCCGCCCCTTCTTTCCTTGAGATAAGCGCACGAAAGCGACGACGCCCTGTAGAGCGAACAGCAACGGCGTTCGTAGGGGCGGGGCGACGATCTTTAAAGCGCGCAACACGCGCGCACGTGGCGCCATCTATGTGGCCACTAAGAAAGTATGCTGAATTACATGGTATATATAAATAGCTCGCCGTTAGCAGGCTGAGAGGCGGTGCTGTCGTGGCCTAACGTCTAACGCGGCGGGCTGCAAAGCGAGAGGTCGCCCGTTCGATTCCGGCGTCGGAAAGAATTTCTTAATTATTTTTCTTTGTGGCATTTCTATAATATATACATACTTATACATATACGGTGAATGACGGCGACGGGGACGGACATTTTCCAGCCGAGACTGTCCATATAATTGCTATCGCAATAATAATCTCGTCTACAGGTTGAGAGATGCTGTCAAAATCTATGACGTCACAGCGAGCTGGTGCGAGTACTTCACAGTGGCGTCACCACCACGCAGTCCTTTCTGTTCGCGCCTTTTCTGTAGCTTACCAAGCGTCTCCTCGCTGCAATGGTTTATGTTTTTTTTCCTAGTGTGCAAATGTACTTTGCCAATACAAGATAATTTTTTTAAGTGAAAGCTTTAGATGCCTCACCAAACGCGAAAATTGTCCGTCGCCGTCAACCATAGGTCGGTACCGGTACGGTACCGGTGCGCCACCCCATGGCTATGCCACTGGCCTCCGATCTTGGAGGCAGTGCAAAACCACGTATGCGCAGAAAGCTTTCGGAGAGGGGCGGGAGAGGTGTAACACATCGACTGAGAAGGAAAAGAAGGCGGCTTTCGCCTTCGAGTCGTCTTAAGCCTGTTTCACATGCGAGCGACCGAGCGGCGGGGCCCGCAGCGATCGAGCGGCAGCAGGACGCTCGGACGCGGCTTGGTATGCGTTTCACATGCACCGCTTTTGAAACGCGGCGCGCGCCTCTAGCGATGCGCAAGTAAAAGATGGCACAGGAAGCGCCCGTTATCCGCGGGTTTCCTTTCTCCGGGCTTGCTTGATTTGGTGCGCTTGGGTTGCAAGTTTCACGAGCCTTCTACTTCGGTGATCGATTTTCACGCGCCTAAACCTTGAATAATGAAAATGTGCAGTGTATCAGAGTGCAATTAAACAACTTCAGTAGTCACGTTTATTTCTGTTCCAGCTTTCTTTTTTTCCACGCTAGTCATGTTGCACGCCCATACACTTGGCCATGGGTTGGTGTTGAAAAGCAAAAGAAAGAATTTGTTTTGGGGTTTTAAGCTTTCACAGGGCTTTCTGTGGCTTTGCTCTCTAATGCCGCAAGGCGTTGGTGCGCCGTATGGGCCGGCAACCGGATGCAAGCGGCCCAGTCGACGACATTGTGGGTTTGTGAAGGAGCTCGTCTCTTTTTTTTTTTTTTTTGCCTATTGACAGCGCTTCTGCAGTAAAGAGGCGGCGGCATTTGTCGTCTTCGGGGTACGTGACCACTAAAAAAAAAAAGAAAAGGAAATCAGTAAACTATTCGAACGTGCTGCACCAGAGTAGTAAAAAAAAAAACTGAAACATCTGCTGCGAACAAGTGCGGAGTGTCGTAGGTTCCCCTGTCCGGACCTATGTTGGTGTCACGATTAGATAAAATCTCACAAAACAAAATGGCACGTGCAAACGATTTGTCTGCTTTGATGGAAGCGCAGTAAAGCAACAAAAGGAAAAGAACGGCGTTTTCTACACTGCCAGCTCGTTACAGCAAATGTCGTATGCTAGAAACCGAGTCGGAGCGAGTTCCTCCCGGCGCGCGCGGCTGCTCTCGTCTCCATCCCTACAGTCACGTGCCCCCCACGTCACTGCTCCCCCATTGGTTGACCTTGGGCAGACGCTCTAGACACGCTGCCGCGAGCGAATTTTTCCAAATCGACGCGAACAAGATCGCAGCGTCCTTGGTCGCCTTTAAACCTGTTTTTGGGCTTCCGCGACGGCAGCCCGCTCCGCTCTGGAGCAAAAACTCGCTGCATGTGAACAGGCTTTAGGCGAAGTATGAGAGACGCTTAGAGTGTTTTGTCAGTTTGTTTGTTTGTTTGTTTGTTTGTTTGTTTGTTTGTTTTCCCTTTAGTGTCTCTTTAAGACAGTTTTTCTCTGTACAGAAGTTTAGCGTAATGTTTGCTCGTGAGCATCAAAGCTGCAGCAGGTTATATATAGTTTGCCGACTTTGCGGCACGAACATTTCTGTCGTTAAGCACGTGTGCCACAGTTAAAATTTATTTCGTAGTAACCTGGAGTTTCAGTGCTACAAAACAAATTATGATCCGCTTTCTTTTTTCTTTTTTTTTCTTTTTGACAACCGCAGTCTCTTTGCACGGCCCACGTATGCAAGCGTCTTACTGGAACAGTCCGTAGCCCTCAACGTCCGGAGGCTCAATCGACATGAAATGGTGACGGTTCTCTACTATAAACTTGTCTTTTAACAATAGTTTAATTCAGCGAAAGCGTAACAGCAGAGCTAAACTGAGGTGCTGTGCTCGCTTGTTTGTCTCTTTCGTCGGTGGACCTTAGAACGTGTGCGGTAATCACTCTTTCACTCCATAACTAACAAGAATTTACTTCTCAACTAAGGCGTGGTGGCAGACGACGTAATTATGGTGATTAAATGACGGCAGACAGCATAGTTTTGTACGACATCCATCTACGACGATGACGCTACAAAGTAAGAATTTTTTTTAATTATCCAGTCTTACAAAGAGCTGGCATACGCGGACATACACACATAAAAAAGAGACAAAAAACTGCAGCAGCTTTATGGCCTAGAGTGACCCCAAACTTAAGAGCTCGGGGACACTGTTTTGGCAAATTAAAAGTTTATTTCATCATCATCATTACGGCAATTTTGACTGCAACTCTTTTCTCTTTCGCTCTAGATGAGGAGAACGAGACTGCGTGAGCATGAGCGAGAGACTGTGTGTGATTATTAGAGCGCACGAAGCAATTCTTGACAAGGCGACTTATTTTTCTCGGGTCAAACCTACCTGTCGAAACGTTGTCCCAGCTTTAAACGTCACTCGTTTGCCCACTATATTACTCATGCCTTTATGTTCCTATAAACCAATGCTGAAGAGATATCTTAAAATCTTGTGTATATCTTGTGTACGTGTCTCTCAGTCCTCAGTCCGGGTCGCGCTGCCCTCAGCAAACGATGTTTAATAAAGTGAGTGCACCCTAGTATAAATCTATTGATATACCGTGCTAGACTTTACAAGAAATTTTGATTGATAATTAGTAGCGAAATAACCGAGTGAGAAGGCATTAAGTAAGCAAAAAGAAACATGCAAAGTTACTCGTTCTATTTACGATCTGTATTAGACAAAACGTCGCGGGGTTGGGGACGGGATATTGGGCGAGGGCGTTGCGAGCACGGAATGAATTGTGAGCTAATCGCTTTTGTTCACAGTCGGCATTGGGTCCTTGTCAGTCTCGAAGAACACGCACTCTATTGCGATGTGCGTGGTGGCGAATAGCTTCGAAGCCTCGCCTTGCGATGAAAACTAATATATAAACCAATTCGACAGGATCAGACAGACAGGAATGAGCACCTGGAGGCGAACATGGAGAACTTCCGAGAGGCGATCGAGACAAGTGTCCGTACTTCCAAGTCGTCGTCCAGGCGTGAGCTAGAGGAAGGGGATGACGTCACGAGGATCTACGCGTGCGCCACCATGTGGCACGAAACCAAGGAAGAGATGCTTCAGCTACTGAAATCCGTGCTAAGGTAAAAGATGTGCATCCATGACGAACTGAGAGTCGAGAGTTCTCGAACTGCGAGTCTCGAGTATTATACAGGGTGTTTCAAGAAATGTGTCCGAAAATCCTCAAAACTAAGGAAAAAGAGATATTTTCACGCTGCCTTCATAATTACTTTTTCTGCGGTGGCAGGCATCTTAAGATGAGTAGAGCCATCAATTACGACAGTAATTAAATAAATTAAGTTAACTTTTGAATTATGGGGACAAGTGGTCTGGTCATGTGGGAAAATTGCAAGCCCTTCGTGCGAAGGGCTCGTTGTTTAGGGTAAGGGGGGGAGTAAAAGAAGTTAGAAGGAAGAGAGGCCCCCTTCTTGAGCAATGAGTTCCCACAACACCGATATAATGGGTACTTCTCTGCCCATTAAAAAAACCGATGGGTACACGGCGGCACAGGGAATCGAGCCCAGTGCCCTCCCGCATTAAAGGCGGACTCTCTGGCCACTATAGCTATAGTCTATGCACACCTCATCTCCCTAATGATATAGTATATCAACTATGGCAGAAAAGCACGCTCTACCAGTATACTAAGTGAAAATCTCTCCCTGAGGAAGCAGCCGTGTTGGCCCGTAAGGGATTGGGCTTCATAAATCCCAACTGTTACTTCAACACATTCTATAGGCAGCTAACTGGCGTAGCTGAGGCGGTTTTGGGGTCACCATAGGAAAAAGAAATCCGAGGTAACATTGGGGAAAAATCTCTAGTGATGTAAAGTAACACATACAGACTATATTATGAAAGTATCGTTAAAACGAAAGTTAAATCACAACATTAATTATATTGAAAAAAGGGTGTACAGCTTGTGTGAAGACAATTGTATTTACTCGCATTCAAACTGGCCAACGTTGGCTTACAGTTGGCTAATCTTGGCTACTAGCTTCTCGCTAAATGCTGGCTATAACAGCGGAATAAAATATATACGCTGTACAATGTCTCGGCATAACTCCACTAAATGCGAATTCCCACGCAAGAGTTACTCTTAGAAAAATTCACCGCAATATATATATATATATATATATATATATATATATATATATATATATATATATATATATATATATATATATATATATATATATATATATATATATATATATATATATATATATATATATATATAGCAGTATCTCGGACGTGCTGACTAATATATATATATTAATATATATAGTATATATATATATATATATATATATTATAATATATATATATATCATATATATATATGATTAGACGCCTCTTCGAAATGTAAAAAATCTGCGACAGGGTATCTACATCGAATTCCGCATATGTAGCCTTCAATGTAAAACTTACGATAGCGTGAATGTGACGAGTCGTGGCCACTGTACATGTCGGGGAGTCTATAGTGCGTGCGTGCATAAAGTTTTTTTTCTGCCACGGCTACGGCTGACCACGGGCGATTGGCAAAGCCCTTGGCGTGCAGCGCGCACTGAGCTCACTCCCCGCTTTTCTTCACACGTCGTTGTATCGCAGGATGGACTGCGACCAGAGTGCGCGCCGGCTGGGCATACACCTGGGCATAAAGGACAGGCTGTACTACGTCTTCGAAAGTGAGTTCCAACGTTCAGTGGGCGGAACCAGTGTGCGCCGTTTTTTTTTTTTTTTTCCATGCATGTAGGAGCACATAAGTCGTTTATGCGGATCACCGCATGTGTAACACGGCATAATTGCGTTTGTGGCAATAAGTGAATGATTTTAACGCGAGAGCGTTAAAGAGCTCGTTTCGCAGGAATTCCGGCGCAAAAGGAAGAATTAAGGTGTAGTGGGCACTTCGAAACTGTGCTTGCAGTAGGCATTGCAGGATAGTTTGAAGCGGCCAGTGTTACGCGCACGCGCGTTCGTTTCTTTGCAGCACGGTTGAGGCATCCACCGAGAACCGAAGCTAGGCTAGCAATTGAGAAGGCGATGCACACTGAGCCCGATTACGCTATCGCGTTCAACTCTTCAAGGCGAAGCTCAAGCGCCCGCCAAGTTTTTTAAACGGCGCATAATGGTTTCGATGAATAGCGATTTAGGTGCACCACGTCGCAGAACCAAAGGTGATCAATATTAACCGAGGAACCCATAGTATGGTGTGCTTCAGGATCACATCGTAGTTTCAATAGTATATAAAACACTGCCAGACAGTTTTTCATTTCGATGGAACGTGGGATTCGTTAGCTCGAAACGCTGTCGTAAGAAAGACAGAAAAGGAAAGAAAAGGAAAGAAATGAAAAAAAGAAAAGGAAAGGAAAGGAAAGGAAAGGAAAGAAAGCTTTGCGAATGTCAGTACACTAAATAAAAGAAATGAAAGCAGTGCGGCACCCGGTCAAAACTAAAAAGGCTGATAACAAACACGAATGATATCGAATAGTGTCTGACATAGAATTATGCAGAACACTGACACGCTAGGTTACCAAAGAAAAGGAAAAAGTCGTGGTCATCGAGATAGCACTGACGATAAAAATCCATTGCCGTGAGGTCGAGTTTTATAAATTCTGAAAGTGTTCTTGTCATGACATTTTCGGCGCCCCGTTTCTGCCAAAAGTATGCGCAATCAAAGCGACCTTCATGCCTCCTATATTTCTGGAAAGGTGTGTTCTCGGCGCTACTATCCCGTATTCATAAATGCTAGTGGCTATTCCAGCCCGCGCTGTGGCCCCGCCCTGGTGGCATCGAGACAAACGTTTAAAAATTAATGTGAGAGCGAAAAAGTCACAGAGGAGGCACTACAGGGGAGACTTATAGTCTGGACGTCCTTCGAGTTACGTGTGTAAGGTCGGGGTATTTTGTTACCTTCATTGGAAAAAGTTTATTCGCGACGTATGAACAGAACCACAAAGCTGAAGACAAAAAATAAGAGAGGCGCTTTACGTGTCAAAACAACGATCTGATTACGAGGCACGCTACAGTGAGGACTCCTGATTGTTTTCGAAACGAAGCGTAACATGCCGGCTACGTAAGCATCCATGTTAGATGAATTCGACAGGCAACAAGCCAGCTGTATAACTCCTCCAAATAGGAAAGACTGATGCCGAGAAGATTTCTTGAGAACTCAAAGGCCAATGAACTACGTGTCGAAGCCAAGATGAAGTTGTCTGAGAACGCGGAGTTGCAGGAAGAAAAATTATAGGGTTCGCCATCATGACCTGCCTGCCCGAAATGCACGTTTCCGGCGCCCTTTCCCTCATGCCACGACTGCCGTGCATCGTTCAGCGTATAGCACGGGGAATCCCCCTCGTCCTCTCCTGCCATGGCGACTTGGACGCCGCGAACCCCGCCATCGTGACACACGGTGGAGTACAGTTGCGATCGGACGAACGAAGCACTATAGTGCCTCGTTCGTCCGATCGCAACTGTTCAGCCTATTTTCCATCCAAAGACAGTGAAAGTGCTCTATGTAGCCATACAACGTGCCTTAAACGTCTCTTAATATCGCGAAATGGAAGGATAATGGCAGGGGCGTAGCCAGAAATTTTTTCCGGGGGGGGGAGGGGGAGGGTTCAACTATACTTTATCTATGTTCGTGCGTGCTTTTGTATGTGCGCGTGTATATATATACGCAAGCAAAACTGAAAAATTTCGGGGGGGGGGGGTTGAACCCCCCAACCCCCCCCCCCCCCTGGCTACGCCCCTGGATAATGGGATTTGAACATTCTGAAATGCCCAAATAAATGAAATGAAAAATGAAGTGAAGCAGATCCGAGGTACTCTGCTTTATATTTTTTTTCTCAGCTTTACAATCACCTAAAGCTTCCAAGCAAAACATAGGAAGGATTAGCTGTTCTTTAAATGAAACATACAAGTAACCACGAAAGAGGAAGACAGCATGCCGCTGGTGGGAGCCGAACCCACACCTTTCGTACATCACTTAATTTGTGACGCCATGTTAGTTGTATACGCGTCGACGACTGCTGTGGCTGCCACCGGTGACAAGCTATCTTTTAAACTATTGAGTCTATTTTAATTTCTCTTTTTATACATATTAGCTAAATACGAAGCTACATTTCAAGGCTTCAAGTATGATTCCATCTCACGAGTTGTACCTGGCGAGATAGTCTACGAATGAATCACAAGCGGAAAAGTGAGAGGTATAATAACACGGCAAAATGGTAGAGCATACGTTGCGTCCGCGTAGATTTTCTTGCGAATGATGAATTTCTTAATTATTGATTGTTAAAAACGGAGGAATATCGCTTATTTTCGCCTTGCTTTTTTTTTTCAGCCCACATCATTTTCGATGACGCCTTCAAAGATGGCCAAGACGCAGCAGGCCGGAAATGTCGCGTGATTAACGAGTACGTCCAAACTCTAATCAGCACCGTGAACGAAGCCGCTTGGTGAGTGTACGCATATACCTCATCACTTATCAAGAAAGAAAGATAAATAAGTAAATAAATAATGCACATCACGGACATTACGCGCTAAAATACATAGCGCGTAAGTTGAGATATCCATCAAAACAAGTCCGTCACTATTAGAAGTTAACGATCAGACGCCTCTGCATTAACCCAGTTAGCCAATACTGCTTAGGCGCCCGCCGCAGTGGTCAAGTGGTCATGGTGCTCGACTGCTGACCCGAAGGTCGCGGGATCGAATCCCAGCCGCGGCGGCCATATCGAAACGCTAGAGGTCCGCGTACTTAGATATAGGTGCACGTTAAAGAAGCCCAGGTGGTCAAAATTTTCCGGCGCCCTCCACTACGGCGTCTGCCCGGGCAATCATATCGTGGTTTTAGGGCGTAAAACCACACGAGTTATTATTAATACTGTTTAGCATAGATTTGTTATCAGAGCCGCCATTTCAACAAGTCATTGATGAGCACTTCACTTTAAAGCGAAGTGCGACAAGATGACGAGGCAGGACGCCAGGCCACACACAGACCTGCGCGATCCTTTTGCCTTTTAATCGGTGCTATAGACGGCAACTCGACATTATACAAGGAGGAGGCGATTATGCCTACGCGTAGTGTGCGAAAGCGGATAGCTCTAAGAAGCTCCTTTCAAAATGTATTCCCCCGTCTCCCACTCTCGCAGCTCACTGTAGCCTTCTCTCTCAAGAAAAGAAAGAGAATACAGTTGGCACGGATAGTTGCTCTTGCGTGAAGCACTCGAAGACAAGTCGTGCTCCCTGTGTCGCTAATTGCGCGCAGTGCTGCGAAACTTCCTCAGCGGGGACTGCAGCTTATCGAGATCTTGAAATACGTTCGAGGAGCATGTTTCAGAACTACACAGAACATTCTTTGACCAAACCAGATCCTAAATAAAATAATAACGACATAGATTCCTGTTTTATGCGCCTATATTCTCGCATCAATGCATCGTATAGCAAGCATTTAATTATGTTTTCAGACATTTATTTTTTCCTTCGTGAAAAACGGGTTTCACGGATGGCTTTAATAGCTGGTTTATTAAGAATTGGCAGCGATGAATTCCAGGAATGTCCAGAAAAAAACATGGCTGATCCCTCCGTCATAGGAATCGGTATAACACGAAAGTTAAACGTGTCTTCACAGAAGTAGTGCTTATTTGTGTAGTGATATATGAGAGCTTGTACAATGTCTATTCGTGTTTGGCAGCTATAGCACCGTTTGACGTGGATGCACCCATGTTGACAGCATGTCTCTATCGCGACGACTAACGCCCATGATCATTATTAAACCGTTGTGGTAGCTGATGGTGTGAACATACATTTGGACACAGCGAATCGTAAATCCCGCGTTAGGATGATATCAACAAGCTCATAATCAACACTGGTACCCGGTATGCACTTCTTCAAAGCGTCGTCAATTAAGGAGAGAAACGGCACGGTGTGCGCTTTCTAGTAATGGGTAGCCGACGCCTGTGCTCATGCATACATAACACACACTGCGCTTCAGCAACACGGGAGGTAGAGGTTCGTAGCCGAGCCACAAACGCGTGCGTCCCGCTGGCCTCTGTCTCGCAGGCGCGGCTCTCGCTCCACCAAGGCACGGCATTCGCCCGTCGAAATCGCGTCCTTTCTGCAACGCATATTGCAGCGGTTTTGTTAGTCGGTTCTCTCGCAATTGAAGCAGTCGGCCGCGGAGAAATCCCGTTGGTGAACGTAGAAACTGCACTACTCCGATGAGCCGACGCACGCTAACACGAAGCCGAAGGCAAAGAACGTAACTGCGTCAAGGGTGCCTCGGCGACGCCAGCGCGGCCAGTCTACCTCTCTCGTATCGAGACGCTTTAACGCTTTAACCATTACCTCCGATATCGCGTGCAATCTCGGAGGAAGCGCTAGTAAGTGTCGATCGTGAAGCATTACTTCTTGTCACACCTCACAGACGGCGGCACCGCCCCTCCGCCCGCCGCGGAAGAGAATGTGTGAAAGATATAAGGCGCGTTCGCGCCGTGCCTAGCATCTCCCGAGTTAGCTTACTCGGTAGCGCGTCGGGCGCTTGCCGTCGCGGCCGCAACGTCGTGGGTTCGATTCCCAGCGGGGTATGTTTTCCTTGGTTTTTTTCTTTCTCACCCGTTGGCGTCCATTTTATCAACGTCATATCCGTGACGGATGTGCTTGGTGGACCCCGGCATTAAACACTTTCGTGTTAAAAAAAATAACTTCTCGACAGCGAGTGCATCTTTGTGTTGCAGATAACCTTACCTGTGCCTTTAATACGTGAGTGTGTCCTACTTTCTATGCCTGTTTATTATAACACATGCCTTCCCATTCACCCATCCCAAGTACGCGGTAGAAAACTGGATGCTCGCATCTGGGGAAATATTCTGTAAAACTCCACTGAGTGGTCTGTCAGTTCAGTGCGCGCTGACTGGTTAGAGCCTAACTCTATCCAATCAACGCGCACTGAATTGGGCGATAAGGGGTATTTGTAAAAGCTCACTTAGCCTACCCTACACCGAATAACCTCCTAGCCCTTTTCAATTGTATGTTCCTCTGTCTTATATTATCCCCGCGTGCGCTAAATGCCATTGCATTAGAATTCTTCGTAAGAGGGAACTTAAGGCAATCCTGCCACTAAGCATGCTATTAGCGAAAGCTCATACCAATTGCAAACAGAACTTAAAAACGAAAAGCATTGCAAATCCAGCCTTTTTTTTTTTCTGTACTGCTCTCTGCCGGTTTGGTAGGGTTTCGGTAAGGGTCGGGGCAAGTAGTATCGCCAGAAAAAAAGCCTCCGAGATTAAGAGGTGTTTCGCGACTTTTCCGCTAGGGAAAGGGCGCATGCGCCGTGGCATCGTGAAAAAGACGAATTCGGCTCCTCGTACTGCGCCAAAGCTAGGCTGCAGCATAACGTACGACGACGAACTAGCACGAGCATCACTCTTCTTCCCTCTCCCTCTCCCTCTCTGGTCGCAAGGACAGCAGCGTGTACGGGCTGAACGACATCTGCCTGCGCCCTCCGCGCGTGCTGGACACTCCGTACGGTGGCCGGCTCGTCTGGACCATGCCGGGCCGCAACGGACTCGTGGTGCACCTCAAGGACCGCAGCCGCATCCGGAACAAGAAGCGCTGGTCGCAAGTGATGTACATGTACTACCTGCTGGGACACCAGCTCGCACAGTCCAATCTCGAGCCCCATAGCAAGGAGGTGCGCAAGCAGAACTCCTATATCCTCGCCCTCGACGGAGACATCAGCTTCCGGCCGGAGGCCGTGCTCTACCTCCTCGACCACATGAAGAACAACCCGGGACTCGGTGCCGCTTGCGGGAGGATACACCCCATTGGAGCTGGTGCGTTGTTCAAGAGGCGTGATCTTTCTTTCTTTCTTTCTTTCTTTCTTTCTTTCTTTCTTTCTTTCTTTCTTTCTTTCTTTCTTTCTTTCTTTCTTTCTTTCTTTCTTTCTTTCTTTCTTTCTTTCTTTCTTTCTTTAACAGCGGTAGTCTATAAGACTATAAAAGCTCTTCTGCAGGCTAGGTTCGGCTCCTTCTCTGTACCGATTTGCTCCTGAGAAAACAACGAGAAACAGCCATGCAGAAACCGGTATAATCAATGATCCTTTATGTTTTATTAATGACACGTCTCAAGGTTATCAGAAGCTATCAGCGCGTGACAAAGCGTAGTTCCCACATATGTAACAGCACCACCACCGCCACAGAAAATGCGTTCGCCAAAGATGGTTTTCCCACATTAGTAGAATGCGTAAGAAGAAGCCCGCTTTCAGTGACCCAGACGCCACGGTGTCGTTGTATTGTAAATGTTTGTGCATACGCAAGTGCACGACCGTTGATGTGACTACGCGGATGGAAACCGTTTAAGAATACACAATGTCGGGTTGAAACCGTATACCTCGATGCCGAGGCTGACGCTCAGAGACTCTGACAGTCATGCTACAATGAATGCTTGTAGCACGTGTGTTCACATGCTAGTTCAAAGAATAGAGCACCAGTATCAGCGTGTCGTGTGACAATTTAGTTCAAGTGCAACCTGCGACAAACAATCGCGACATCATCGCGACAATGAACTGTAGCACACTGTAGCGTACGGCGATGTGGGCGGGGAATACTATCGAGAAAAGAAAGTGTAAGAAAGTGTATCGAGAAAGAAGTGTGTAAGTGTGACTGAAGGAGATAAATGCAGAAGCCGACTCATCAGAAGATTCTTGTCCAGTCCGTGTACTTGTCGTTGATATTTAGTCAAGTTCGTGCTTTGTCTATTCGTTTGTACACGCATATGTACTTAAAAGAAGGCACGCGTTCGAGAAATAGACAACAGGCACGGTGCATTATATATTTTGCTTCCCGACGTATGATAAGGCATGTGTAAAACTGACCGCAGTAGCGTGGGACACTTATAAATGCGCGGGGTGCAGGTCCCATGGTGTGGTACCAGAAGTTCGAGTACGCCGTCGGCCACTGGCTGCAGAAGGCCACCGAGCACGTGCTGGGCTGTGTGCTGTGCAGCCCGGGTTGCTTCTCGCTGTTCCGCAGCGAAGCATTGATGGCCGACAACGTGCTGAGGACCTACACCACCAAGGCCACGGAAGCGGTACACTTCGTTCAGTACGATCAAGGTTCGTAGACCAATACACTGCACAACGAAATACGTTGAGGAATGATCCGCAAATTCCCTCATCTCTAAGATTTGAGCCGTTTCTTTTGTACGCTATCACTTTTTTTCTCTTTTCCGAGGGTACAAAATCTCTCTGGGCAGTACGGTACTTCGCGACGCCGGGCTGGAACCGACAATTACGCTTCCCGTAATGACATTTCAGATAAGTTCTCCGTCGCCATGACGTGAGAAACCCGGAATGCAAAAGCGGGCTTCATGGCGAATTGCTTCTGTTCCAGCGTGGTCGGCACTGTCGGTAAATATAACCCACGACCTCAAGTTGATCAGCTGAATGTCATGTATAGCCTAAGGGCGCGTATGTCGCTAACACGGAGAAGACAATAGAAAAGAGTATGCAACGACAACACGGGCATGGGCAGGCGAAAATTTTGGGGGCTACAGCCCCTCACATGCCCCCCTTTGGCGCCAGCCCTGGTTGCTCGATAGCCAGTGTGGCGTTGTAACCGTTGAAGTCTCACTACTTCCTGTGCCTCCTGTATGCGTCGCAGGCGAAGATCGCTGGCTCTGCACCCTACTGCTCAAACAAGGATACCAGGTTGAGTACAGCGCCGCCTCGGACGCCTACACCCGCTGTCCCGAGACGTTCGAGGAGTTCTACACTCAGCGACGCCGCTGGACTCCATCAACTATGGCGAACATCATCGATATTCTGATGGACGCCCGAAAGATGGCTCGCAACAACAGCGGCATCTCGCACTTCTACATGGCCTACCAGGGCATGCTGCTCGTGGGCACCATACTCGGGCCGGGCACCATCTTCCTCATGCTGGTCGGCGCGTTCGTCAACTGCTTCAAGGTGTCCTTACTGATGGCGTCCACCTTCAACGCCGTGCCGGTCCTGTGCTTCGTCGCCGTCTGCTTCTTGTGCCCCCAAAAGATTCAGGCACGTATACCAACGCTCAGCCCGACCCGCTATCTCTCGATTAGGTACACCAGACCGTGAAAAAGTATATAAACATAATAAAATCACAACACCACTCGTGGGCGTGCGCAGGGTTCGCCCCCCCCCCCCCCCCCCTTCCCCCCATCCCGTTGGTCGAGTCCGAAAGAAAACAAACTTCGCAATGGATCCAAACATGAAAATGAAGCGACGACATCCTTCTCACAACGGCCTGCCTGCCTTTGGTCCCCGGCTTTCCAGGGGACCGAAGGCAGGCAAAGGTCGGAAGTAAACAGTTCTTGGAATGTAAAATCAGGGATTCTAGGCCGACATTATAGTCAAAAACCGGCATCACCATAACCCTGCACATTGAACAATGACGGGACAGGTCAGACTTATTAAAGATTATTAAAGGAGAGAGAGGAGGGGCGCCCCCTCTCTCCCCCCTCCCCCCTTCGGCTCTTTGCGCACGCCTATGACAACACTACAATTAAAGACAACAATTAATGTTCCCCAGGCTTTCCTTGTCTGATTGTCTGTTGGATTGATTTGGTTGTGTCTAACAATGAAACGGAGCCCCTCGAAAAAGTTTTCCTTCTTTCGTGTCACCGAATGTCGCATACGTAGTAACGTCAGATACATGTTACTCTCCCGGTCAGAAATTGCTGGCTTGTTCGCACTTATACTTCGCATAAAGGTGTCATCGCAGCGTATGCAGGGCACAGTACACGCACTCTTCATTCAGAATGAATGAGGAGCACGCATCACTTGTGGCGACTGCTGAGAAAAAGTGTATAGAATGTACAGGAAAGTGCGTAATTCGCTATCGTTGACCGGTCGCGAAAAAGTTATAAGGTTTCAGTGCGCAACGTCATCCTCCAGGTTCAGGGCACCACAGATTGTTTGGTTAGACGTGTTTCGCAGAGCAGTCTGTTAGTGGAAGCAACGACTAGAGGGTTCTTCATCTTCAATGAACAAATAGCGCTAGGAACAGGACACAGAAGTACACGATGCGCTGAACAGCGCAGCATACATTCTACGTCCTGTTCACGCATTCTTCCGTGTTCCATTTACAGCACTCTAAATGTACTGAAGTTCGGATTACGGTAATGTAATGTATACTGTTTTGAACGCGCTCCGACACAGTTCCGTAAAGGCTCCCCTAGGCTGGACTCCCTGGGAATGTGCCTCACCACCGAGCTGATGTTCAGAACGCGCAGCCCCTGTGCCGTGCTCTCTCCCTTCTTGGCGTCTCTCTCAGAGACACCGGACGCCCCCGAACCGCAGAGCTGCATCCTTCCCCTCCTATAGGGTCCCAATATTTATAAAAGGCCGGCGCTTCTAGCGTCCAGAGCATTCTTCGTCCACATGCTTCGTACTCTGTCCTCGTTATGGATTAAACGTTTGTTTCTTTGGCTATACTTTTTGCCTTTTCACTGCCTGTATCTTCCCCAGCCCAGTTCTTTGACGCTCGTGTCATGAGACCCTGTGCTTCTCGTAACAGTACTTAATGTTTGTCTTTACTCGGGCTTCCCAAGAGTAGAAGAACCGGAGATTTGCGTCCGAGTTCCCCACCAAATTGACCCTTAACATTCCAGATCATGGCGGCGGAGGTGTTGTCGGCGGCCTACGCGTTGCTCATGGCCGCCGTGATGGTGGGCACGGCGCTGCAGATTCAGGAGGATGGAATCGCGTCACCCTCGTCCATCTTCTTCGTCGTGACCTTGCTCGTGTTCGTCTTCGCCGCCATGGTGCACCCGCAGGAGTTCCAGTGTGTGGTGCACGGCCTGCTCTACTTCGTGCTCGTGCCTTCTATGTACCTCATTCTGGCTCTCTACTCGGTCATCAACCTCAACGTCGTCTCCTGGGGCACAAGGTACGCGCAAGTCCCTCTATCTCGCTCTCTCTACAGATCTATTTAATTATCACACACGCACGATTAAACGTACTCACACGTGGACACGTACGCACGCGGGTTTGACATCGCGTGGAAATTACGCCATAAGAAAAAGAAATAAAGCTGCGGGATACGTAGGCATCGTGTCTCGTAGTTCCGCGACCGAAGTAAGCGAGAGGAAAACAAAGTAATCACAAAGAGAAAGCAAGAATAGTTTGAGACAATAAAACACGAACTGTATATAGAACAGTATGTCTGTAAACACTGTTTTGTTTACTCTTATTTGTACACATATTCGTATTTTCTTCCTTTTGTCCCCAATTGCCCGTTTCGATTCGCGTATACGCGAGTTTTGCCAACTTGCTGTCTCTCTTGTCTTCTCGGCGTTGGTCCGCTTCAGCAAAAGGTCTCTAAGGAACCTTCGACGATTTGCTCGTGTAGAACCCTAAGGTCTAAGGCGTGCAGACTCGTGTAGTATAGGGTGCAATGAGTTCAGAATCGTGAGGGCGCAATGTGCGAACGCACCAAAACAATTCTCTCGCAGCTTCTTCACTCGTCTTTCTTATATTTAGCTTGCGGGCGGTCGTGGGTCAGAGCGCTCGAGATATGCTTCCTTCTCAGGCACGTGTCGCACATGCCCCAGCCCACATGAGCTCGGTAGAATGTGCCCGGTAATTGTCTCCTCATTTTCTCATCCGTTTAACGAGAGTAGTGTGAAGTACCAGCACACGGAGCGTTTGCGCAATATTGGTGGTGCAATACAACCAGTTCAAAATGGGCCCATCGGATGATTATCTCTTTCTTTGTTAATGAGGTCCTGAACCACCCCTGGGGGCTTGGTTAGAAAACACATCCTGCGGATAGCAGACACTGCTATGAACATCTCAGTCAAACCTTGCGGTCGTGCGCGGCGAAGAGAGTTTACAAGCGGATCGCGAAGTTGCCATTTTCTCAGGCGCCCTCTTTTCATACAGAGGCATGTGCTCCCTCTCTTCGGAGCTGCCGGCGCCTGCTGCTTGACGTCGAACAGCAGAGAGCATGCTATTGGTCACTAGCGGACATAAATCTAGAGCGGCGTTTGGACCAGATGCGCTTCTTGCCTCGGGGTGCCGCCACGTGGCGGCGCAGCGCACCATAGTCTGCTAACGTTACACAGCGAGCCACACTCGCGCACAGGAATCACAACGGGAGAGAGCGATCGCGTTTCATCACACGCGCTCAAGGTCATGACGCGCGCTGACGTAACTTCGCTCCCCCGTGCCATCCCTCCCTACTTAGCTTCCAGCCCACTTGTCGGGACAAGAGAAGAAAGCGCTTGAAGTAAAACTGATAGTTGGGCGGAGTTGGTAGGCATTCATGTAAAAATTTGTAGCGCGCACAGTTGACAGGGACACAAAGGAGGGAGACAAACAAGCGCTAACTCCCAACTGTTTTTTTTTTTTTCAACGACTGAACATATAAGCACCACGAATCCGCACAAAGCATGAGCAAAGCGAGTCATGTGGCCTGCATACAGATTACAAAGGATCAAGCTAAATTCAAACAGGTCAATTTTTTTATCGGTGAGTGCCGCCTAAAAATTTTAACAAGAAAGCGCTTAAAGCGCGCGACAGATACCCCTGTATCTCCGCTCGTTTTTGACGGGTTCGAGAAATTTTTGTGGCAATCGATTCCTGCGGCAATAAACTCCGATACAGAGGTCATTAGAAGATTACTCTGAAAAGTGGTCCATGACCTCTTTAGTACCTTCGCCCTTATGTCTGAACAGGAGAAAAGTAAACATATAACGCTGCCCAATACATGGTGCCACCTGAAGGTGATTGATCCTTTATTTGTAACGCCATTGTTTGCCACACTGCAGGGAGACCACTACACCCAACACAGCGCAAGACGGAGCGGGCCACGCATCCTCCAGTACCGGCCGGTACGGTGCGGCGCTGCAGGCACTGATGACGTGCCGCCTGGGCGATATACTCACTTGTCTCTGGTGCACACAGTCTTCACACAGAAGGAGCTCGTGGGGAGACTTCTCCATGAAAGTGGCCGGCAGGGGCAACTCAAGATCGGAAAGCCACGAGCCCTTGTTGCAAGAGAGCGGGGGGACCAAGATGCCCGTCTTGAGCGAAGAAGAGGATAGCGCGGACGAACATGGACCGCGTAAGGAACTTCAGCCCAGTGGTAAGATATCCTCCGATGTTCGTGTTGAAGTTGTCCTGCTATTTCTCGAACAGCGGCAATCCCGTCCAGTAGCTCGACGGTTGCTGCCATATAATAGGCTTCCAAAGCAACGTCAAGCGGCGCCACTGCTCTTTATCGAAATGGGGGCATCTACGGCCACAACACTACCGTCCCCGCTTCCGCGCACGCGCAGAGCTCTCGGGTTGCATATGTGGTGCATCAAAATGTAACTATTGTTGACTAGCAGTGCTCTGGGCCGAATGAGGAGCGCATGCGCGCACGTGTCCTTGCCGCCGCCGCTGGCAAATCCAGAGACAAACCGCCTTCGCGGCCAGCATCTGCCCCCATGTAACGCATAGCTCAACCACGCGAGCGTCGCGCCTAAACTTGAGCTTGGGTTCCCTATGGAGAGGTTGTTTTGGGTGCCATCGTCGGCAGTGTTGATTCAGACACTATAACGGAACGCAACTAGAAGCTGTACCCGATACACAAGGCCATTTACAAGCTATAAGAGCCGCTCGCTTTGACGAAACGTTTCTGCTTGTCACCCTGTTACAAAGTTTAGCACAAGTTAAACAGATTAAGTTGCCGCAGAATAAGCTGCCTTGTGAACATTTTTTTCTTCTTTTATCACGTGACAAAAGCGCCGCAATTTTAATTTCACTTGCGCTTAGTTTTTGAATAGTGAGCAAATTTGTTCTCCGGTGAATATCTATGATGCGAGAGACCCTGCTCCATATTATCCATCAACGCGAAATTCAGCAAGGCACGCCATCCTGTCCCGACGAACAATATATATAGCTGAGCCGAATATAGCAGTCGTACATTCAATCATGGACGCACAAACTCGCAACACACAAGCTGCGAAACCGGTATCCACTTTTTGGAATTCTCGCGACGCTCCTTACGTGATAGACACATGGAGAACAATTTTCCAGAAAAATGTACGCTTTGCGGCAGCGAGTTCAATATCTGGCGTCGAAAAAAAAAAAAGCGAAGCCACGTAGGCTTTCCCTCAGTGAAATTCGCAACGCGTTTGGGGACTCGTCGCGCGCCGCTTAAATTATGCTGTTGCCCCCCTTCGTCCACGACCACGCAGCCGGCATCGGTAAACCGAGCTGTCGTAAGCGGTCGTAACGTTGTCGGGCCCAGCGTTTGTCTGGTCTGCGTGAGCGCAGTGCGCGCTCGGCAGTAACGATATGCTAAAACACCTGGCGACTAGAACGGGGGCACAGGCACCGAGAATCGGAGGACTGGGTGCGCAGGTGTCTTGCACTGCTGCATTGCATATAGGCGGCTAGAGCTGAGTGATCGTTAACGACCATGCACAACAGTTAAAGTTCACGCTTTCGGTTGGGCGCTTCCGACGTCTGCATCGATCTCGAAGAAAAAGCACGGAGGAGAAAGCCGGCGTTATAGCGCGGGTCAATCGCGGCGATGGGCCTGGCAGGTGACGGCGCGCGCGCGCGCGCTCTCGCATACATTTTTCTCGCCACCCGACAGTTACCGAACGCGCTCGGGGCGCGCCGAACGTGACCGCGAGCAGCTGTCCGCGTGCACGGCGAACAAAGAAAGCCGACAAACGACCCACTTGCGAAGAAGGCCGGAAGATACGCCTTCTGCGTGGCTTGGGCAACGGCTTCCACGGCACGCGCAGTGTCCCCCTTTTTTTTGCGTAACGACAAAATAAACGCACCCGCGGAAAGAAACAGCAATTACGCTTCCCTGCGAATACACCGTATAGACGTGTGTTGCCTGACAGTGAAAGTCCCTGGGAATAATGGCGGAAGGAATGCTGCAGTAAGTGTGGTGGTACATCGCATTCACGCGCGACGGATCGCCGCCGCGCGCTCGCCCGTGCATTCGACGGGGACGTGTTTCCCGCGCGAACAGTCGCGGCACTTGGTTCTGTGGATTGGGCGTTCCATCGACAATGTATCACGATGTCGCGGGTTAGATTCCGGGCCCCGAAGACCACATTTCGATGCCAACCGAGTGCAAGAACACCCGTGCGCAAAGCACACGTTGATTAACTTATGCAGCTGGTGAAAATTATTCCTGAAAATACAATATGGTGGATCCCCTATAATTCGTTGAAGAAGGCATTTCTTAATTACGTCGCTGACATAAAGAAGATAGCGAGCAAAAACCTTGGTCAGCGAAAGTGATCTTTATTCGTCATGTATACCCGGTATGTAAGTCACAGTTCCTTTAGGAAATGCTAAAGGCGAAAGGGCGAAAGCGTATATGCTCTAACGAGACACTCATTAAATAATAAGCTATGCCTGTGATGACGTCATCGGACGACGCCACGATATCATTCACAACGTCACTGATGACGACATGTGTCGCCGTTTTGGTGCCGTTCGTGTAGTGAACGCTAGATTCTTCGACTCATGAGACATACAAGTCTGCCGCCTCAACAAGCAGCGATCGATGCACAATCAGAAGAGCCGCTTGTTTTATACGTGCTGAAACCATGACGCTTATCATGTAGCAGGGAAATTCAGATTAAATGTGGATATATGAGGTTCTTCACCACGTACCTATATTTAAGAATACGAGCGTTCTTTCGCTCACGAGGAAATGCTGGCACCGCGGCCGGTACTGTACCTATATGCCTAACTTCGAGCTCAACAGCGGTACTCTATTGTCGATGGGCCAACGCGGCGAGTTGTTTTGCAGTTGCGTCGTACGTTTTCACGACAGTATAGACAAAGCTGAGCAAATAATTGTAATGTTTTCGTATGCAGGCATCTTACCGGCATCTCACGGCGCGGCAGCAGAGTGCGATCACTCCGCCTGGCGCAGTCATCCTAAGCTGAGGCACTGCGTCCACGCCGCTTTGGAGCCGGAGGAATACAGTTTCTGGAATTCCCTCATCACGGAATTCCTGGAGCCCGAGAAAGCGAAAGACGCGTCCACGGTGCACGAGATGCAGGGCAAACTCGACGCGCTCCGGAACCGCGTCGCATCGGCGCTGCTCTTCTGCAACGCCATGTACGTCCTGGTCATCGTGCTCCTCCAGCACCACAAGAGCACGTTGTACATCGAGTGGCCTCTGGAAGCCAACGTGACCATCGGCTACGTGCCTTCCGCCGAGTTCGTCGTCGTGCATTCCCACTACCAGCGGCTCGAAACCACTGGGCATGGTGTTCTCGCCTTTTTCGCCTTCATCCTGCTTCTGCAAGTGTGCGGCATGGTGATCACCGGCTTCACACTTTCTCGCACGTACTGGCCTCCGTTTCCATCCTGGCTCGAACGAGCCTAGGGAGAGCTACGTGGGTTACCCTGTCCGCGCTAAAGAGCTCCAACGCCCGAAACGATCGAAGACCTGCCTCCGGCCAACAGCGGCGCTCCGGCGAGGAGACGTGCGAAAACCGAGGACGGTGGACCTGGAATTCGTCCTCACTCGCAACCTAAGGAACATGAACGCGGAAGGCATCGAGCGTAAGTTGCGATCCACTGCGGTCACCGTCTTCTTAATGTCAGGCACATAGGCGTGCGCAGGGTTACCCATCAGGAGTGGGAATGGGCAAAGTTTCATCTCAGCCCCCCCCCCTCCCATCCCCGTCGTTGATCCAGTCCAAAAGACGACATGAATGGATGTAAAAATGAAAATGAAATGATCAAGTGCTTCTCACAATGGCTTGCCTTTGGTCCTTCGCTTTCCGGGAGTAAGGATTGAAAATAAACAGCTCACGGAACGCAACATCAGGGACCTTCGGCCGCCATTATCGTCCAAAACCTGGTCCGACTGAGTAAAGGTATGGGGCAGACTTTGCCCCCCTCCCCCCCCCCCCCCACTGCCCCCCTCGTGCGCACGCCTATGGTCAGACACTTAATTGACTCACGCTGGGTCAACGCTCAGCAGCGGCGGCAAGGTGTGTGCATAACCTGCCGCCTATAGTTTATATCCATTATAGTCTATAGTGGTTAAGGTGCTTTAATGTTGACCCGAGGGCCGCGGTATCGAATCCTGGCTGTGGCGGCCACATTCCGATAGAGGCGAAATGTTAGAGGCCCACGTGCTTAGATTTAGGTGCACGTACGTTAAAGAACCCCAGGAGGTCGAAATTTCCGGAGCCCTCCAGTGGACTACGGCGTCTCTCATAATCAAAGCGTGGTTTTGGGACGTAAAACCACAATTATAATTAAGGTGCGCGTATAATGCCAATACATCATTAGGCGCTTTTGTAGATCACACGCGGAGGTAATTGGGCTACTGTCACTTGCCCGTCGCAACAGCCGTTCTGGTCGTTACACAGATTCGATTATGGGGGCCGAGTTAGAAAGGAAGTTAGACATAAAGGTGCCTTACCTTTTCCTGCTCTCCATGGTGAAAGGGGCGACTCGCAGATGTCTCCAAGGAAACGCAATTTGACTAAATCACTGAGCAAGCGGACGGATGGTAATCCAGAATTCTGTCCTTTGAACAAAATATAGATAAATATGAGCTGGTTAGGGGGACGCGTAAATGTCCTGTCATGACTAACAAGTCGCGACGCGGGGTTTACGTGGCTCTATGAGTTTGTTTTTCAAGTGTTCAACGGCAGGTCATGGGATCCGAGTAGAATCACATGTGCTGTTGTGTTTCCTGCTTATCATGCTCACTGGTGTGTTTCTGCTTTGCTGCCAGTTTGGCACGACCAAGTCAGGCAATTACTCAGCCTTTAGTCGTGTCCCCCAAGGCAATTTTGCAACAATTTTGCCTTGAATAAACCAAACCAAACCAAATATATCTCATGGAAAACTACCTTTAGTCTCACGGCGTGGCCTGGGAGGCAAGATGTGACTTGGTAGCACTGGTGAGACAGAATCCGCGAACCTAACAGAATCTTTTCTTTCCGTGCAGCGGTTCCCGAGACGGACACGAATTGCCTGAAGCGCACTCTGAGTCGACAAGCTGTGGCCGATATGCTGCGACGTCGCAGGAGCGACACTTCGCTATCTCGCCGGTCAAGAAAGCTACAACGTACTGGCTCATCATACAGATGACAGGATCTGGACGGACTTTATAAATGACGACGCGTTTGCAATATGAACAAATGTTTAACCAATAAAAGGCGTTCACCCGGTTGCGAGCGCCACGCAAGCCGAATACAATGGTGCTACCTACCGGAGACAATCTTTAGTGCCCACCTACCATTCTACTGTTCCTGCTTCGGCAACTGCTTTGTACAAAGCCGCCCATTCATGCACTAGCGCAGCTTATCACGTGCGATATGATGGTAATTCGGTGTGTGGTATCCCCTGTATAGCGTACAATGGCATGCAAGTTTGTCGGAGGTGATAGTGTTGTGCAAGAATTCGATATCGCCTTTACTTGCATTGCGATATCTATCTCGGTATTCCGACCAGAACTGCATTGCCTTTGGAAGGATAAGGACATTAGGA
>NC_051178.1:132270854-132329108 GCF_013339695.2 Rhipicephalus sanguineus
CCCTCTTTATTGTTAGGTCAGATGTATCAAGGATAGCAGACGGGCAGCGCTCTCGAAAAGATGTGCACTTGATGTACGCTGTGTGTAGGTTTTTCTTCCAGCTGGCACAGGCGCAGCAAACTGAATTGTGATGGAATGTCTTTAATACCGTATGCTGTGCGAATTCCGCATCGAATGTTTCTTACAGCAGCTCCAGTAATTTCATTTGCCTTGCGCTTTGCGTACGAGAGTCTCTTCCCTTTCTTTACACTCCGAGGAGGCTTAGTGGCGACACTGCTGATGGGGCACCAACGACTGCCTTAATGCTTTCCATAACTTCCTCTGTAGTCTGGAAAACCCTCATTGGACTGACTGGATTCCTCTTCCATATGCTCAATGTCTTCCTTAAAGTTCCTAAAGCAATTCTGGCACACAAAGTGCGATTCATGCACTCTGAGCGCTGTGTCAGCTTCCAACACTTTCTTTAGATTGTCAATTCCCAAGTCTTTGACACTGCGGAAATTCCTTTGAAACCTGATCTTCCGCTTGTGCCTCTTAAGTAGTCGGCGCAGCAATTTCGTTCAGGAAACTTCGCCATCAGAACTGTGCCACAGTGAGGTCTCTCGGTGACACAGTAGGTTACAGTGAGTATAAGGTACAATCACTTTGGGGTGAAGGTAGCGTCCAAGGAAGTTCTTAGTGCAATAACGAAAGTTCAGTAGCCGGATCGCAGCTGATGTCTTGACACCAGGGTTTACGTGAAGAGAGCTGCTTGCAGTGGGCTTCTTACTTACTCCGCAATCTCTATCTTATCTGCTTACGAAATAACTTATTATTAATAATAGAGGACGACACTAGAGTAACTACAATGTGATGAAAAAACTGTATCATTGACACACGTAGAAAACAACACGACTTCTTGTTAGAGTTCACTATCCAGACTGACATATGGTCTACACCCCAAAAACTGTTTTTCAGGTGTGAGGGGAACGCTCTCTCCTGTCTGGGTCCGACCGTTGCAGGCGCACCGCGGTGCGCCTCGCATTTCACGACGGTCATGTGTTCTCCGTCACAGGTTCTCGGAGTGCTTGACTGTTATACGTACTTTTGTTTCCCTCTCTTGCGGGTGGCATTCAATTACGCTCTGGTCTTGCTGTACGCGCTCTCGCGTGCCTGCTGCCTCAATGTGCCGTAGTATGGATACAGACAGAGGAGCTCTGAAAAATTCAAGCTCAGCTTTTCTGTGTCTCAAAACAGTAAAAAAGACACAAGCTGGGTCCATCGTCATTATTAAACCAAAAAAGCGAGCTACGAACCTAAATATGTCTATTAAATTCATTTTATCATTAGAACGCGCACATTGATGTTAAGACTATACATGGGTATTAAAATAAGCTCAATTTTCTCACTTCAAACAAAATAATGCAACATATTTTTGCAGCACAATATTTAGCAGTCATGGCCGGGTATAGTCCATCATTTCATAAAAATCGGTCGATGATTATTTTTTTTTTAAACGACCCTAAAATGTTGCAATTTTCGCTAGTTTTGGAATTATGGCATTTTTGGGATTTTATAACGAAATAAATATGCAGTGTAGTCGCATAACGTTTTGCTTAATTAGCGAAAACCTTTCGTAGACTTGCGAGAGATATTTTCAGCTTCAGCGCTTTTAGCGAAAACTGCGAAAAAAGACCCTTGAACTTGGGGTCAGCAGAGGCAGCCGCTCAAAAATCAAAGTTTTGCAATTTTTCAAAAATGTACTGTCAGTCACAGAAATTTAAATTTCCGTAGGCCGATAGCACTATTGCTGAAGATTTACGAAAAATTAACACTGATGTCCACAATGCGTTAAGTTTTTAGTGATAGGCCTCCAAAGTTGTGAAATCTGAAAGTTGCAGAATTGCCTTTTTCCACCTGTTGTGAAACGGTAATTTTTTCCTAGTAATCCGTGATAATTTCCGCAAAACGAAGGTTCATTCCTTTCTATAGAGACATTTGCCCAGCTCATATAAAAATTTCGTGCAAAACAAAAAATAGTCGGGACCCCCCTTGGTCTGTCCTTATCTGAACACACCCGGTTGCTATGCGCCGGACGGTATGTGGAGAGAGCGACGCTTATGGGCTCAGGTCTCAGGTGGCACGGGCTTCAAGTATCCAAGAGGCACGTGATCTACCCGGGGGCATTGGACGCTCGATTCGCATCGCGGTACGACGCATATAGGGCGTCGCCCAGTCATGTAGCGTTAGAGCTTTGAATAAACCAGTTTTATAATTCAACTCTTCGGCGCATCACTATAGAACAGTAAGGGGTATTTGTAAAAAGCTCGCTTAGCCTACCCTACACCGAATAACCTCCTAGCCCTTTTCAATTGTATGTGCCTCTGTCTTATATTAGCCTCGCGTGCGCTAAATACCATTGCATTATAATTCTTCGTAAGAGGGAACTTAAGGCAATCCTGCCACTAAGCAGGCTATTAGCGAAAGCTCATACCAATTGCAAACAGAACTTAAAAACGAAAAGCATTGTGAATCCACCTTTTTTTTTTTTCATTTTCCTGTACTGCTCTCTGCCGGTTTGGTAGGGTTTCGTTAAGGGTCGGGGCAAGTAGTATCGCCATAACAAAAGCCTCCGAGATCAAGAGGCGTTTCGTGACTTTCCGCTAGGGGAAGGGCGCATGCGCCGTGGCATCGTGAAAAAGACGGATTCGGCTCCTCGTACTTCTGCGCCAAAGCTAAGCTGCGGCAGAACGTACGACGACGGCGACGACGAACTAGCACGAGCATCACTCTTCTTCCCTTTCTCTCTCTCTCTCTGGTCGCAAGAACAGCAGCGTGTACGGGCTGAATGACATCTGCCTGCGCCCTCCGCGCGTGCTGGACACTCCGTACGGTGGCCGGCTCGTCTGGACCATGCCGGGCCGCAACGGACTCGTGGTGCACCTCAAGGACCGCAGCCGCATCCGGAACAAGAAGCGCTGGTCGCAAGTGATGTACATGTACTACCTGCTGGGACACCAACTCGCACAGTCCAATCTCAAGCCCCATAGCAAGGAGGTGCGCAAGCAGAACTCCTACATCCTCGCCCTCGACGGAGACATCAGCTTCCGGCCGGAGGCCGTGCTCTACCTCCTCGACCACATGAAGAACAACCCGGGACTCGGTGCCGCTTGCGGAAGGATACACCCCATTGGAGCTGGTGCGTTGTTCTTTCTTTTTCTTTCTTTCTTTCTTTCTTTCTTTCTTTCTTTCTTAAACAGCGGTAGTCTATAAGACTATAAGAGCTCTTCTGCAGGCTAGGTTCGGTTCCTTCTCTGTACCGATTCACTCCTGAGAAAATAACGAGAAACAGCCATGCAGAAACCGGTATAATCAATTATCCTTTATATTTTACTTATGACACGTCTCAAGGTTCTCAGAAGCTATCAGCGCGTGAACAAGCGTAGTCCTCACATACGTAACAGCACCACCACCGCCACACAAAATGCGCAAAGCAAAAGACGCCACGGGGTCGTTGTATTGTAAATGTGCGTGCATACGCAAGTGCGCGACCGATGATGTGATTACGCGGATGGAAACCGTTTAAGAAAAAATCCGGCAGATGCCACGCACTCTGGGAATCGATGTAATGCGAAGCAGCCAGCAAAGACCTGCATACATCGCCTTCTTTGTCTTTGAGCCAAATGAAATCATTCATGCCATGGCACCTAGTTCACCATATATCGCATGTTTGCCATACACGCATGCATGCACAATCTGGTATACACCATGCTTATGAAACGTATATTCTGGTATATACAATGTATGACCTGTCATTTATGTTCATCCCGCACTCGTGTCATGCCATACACTTCTTTGGTATATATCCAGTTAACACCTCTCATTTACGTTCGTCGTACAGTCGCGTCGCGCAGTGCCAATTTTGGTGTATATCAAGCTAGCGAAATTGCCGCGAATGCACCATGAGCGTGGCATGTAAATCATGACATGCATGTCATAGTTTTCATGTTACCACCTGTCATTTATGTTTGTCATACAGTCACGTCGCGCAACGCCAATTTTGGTGTATATCAAGCGAGCGAAACGGCCGCGAGCGCACCATGAGCGTGGCATGTAAATCATGTCGTACATGACTTGCATGTCATGATTTGCATGTTACCACCTCTCATTTACGTTTGTCATGCAGTCGCGT
Organism: Rhipicephalus sanguineus; assembly: GCF_013339695.2. Taxonomy (NCBI): domain Eukaryota; kingdom Metazoa; phylum Arthropoda; class Arachnida; order Ixodida; family Ixodidae; genus Rhipicephalus; species Rhipicephalus sanguineus. The sequence goes on from NC_051178.1 coordinate 132,275,026, forward strand.
CGCGCTATACCAATTTTGGTGTATATCAAGCTAGCGAAGCGGCCGCGAATGCACCATGAGCGTGGCATGTAAATCATGACACATGACATGCATGTCATGGTTTTCATGTTACCACCTGTTATTCATGTTCTTTACACAGTCACATCGCGCAATAGCAATTTTGGTGTATATCAATCTAGTGAAACGGCCACGAGTGCGCCATGAGCGTGGCATGTAAATCATGTCGTACATGTCATACATGTCATGATTTTCTTGTTACCACCTCTCATTTACGTTCATCGTACAGACGCGTCGCGCAATACCAAATTTGGTGTATATCAAGCTAGCGAAATGGCCGCGAATGCCCCATGAGCGTGGCATGTAATTCATGACATGCATGTCATGGTTTTCATGTTGCCAACTGGTATTCATGTTCTTCATAAAGTCACATCGCGCAATACCAATTTTGGTGTATATCAATCTAGACAAACGGCCGCGAGCGCACCATGAGCGTGGCATGTAAATCATGTCGTACATGACTTGCATGTCATTATTTTCATGTTACCACTCTCATTTACGTTCGTCATACATTCGCGTCACGCAATACCAATTTTGGTTTATATCAAGCTGGCGAAACGGCCGCGAATGCACCATAAGCGTGGCATGTAAATCATGACATACATGACATGCATGTCATGGTTTTCTTGTTAGCACCTGTTATTCATGTTCTTCATACAGTCACATCGCGCAATACAAATTTTGGTGTATATCAATCTAGCGAAACAGCTGCGAGTGCGCCATGAGCGTGGCATGTAAATCATGTCGTACATGACATACATGTCATGATTTTCATGTTACCACGTGTCAGTTATGTTCGTCATACAGAAATGTCTCGTCATGCCAGTGTTCATATATATCCATTCATTTAAACAACTGCTAGTGCACCGAGACCATGTCATGTAAATCATGCTGCACATGACATGCGTGTCATGATTTGCACGTTAGGACCTGTCATTCTGTTCGTCATGAACTCTTGGCGCGCGATACCTATTTTGGCATATATGAAATTAACGGAACGGCCGCAAGAGCCCCAAGGCCGTGGAATGTAAATCATGCTATTTGTGACATGCGTGTCATGATATTCATGTTATGACCTGTCATTTATGTTTGTAATACGGTCATGTTATGCCATACAAATTTTGGTATACATCCGATTAACGAAACGGCCAGGAGAGCACAAAGTCGTAGGCGGCTAGATAGATAGATAGATAGATAGATAGATAGATAGATAGATAGATAGATAGATAGATAGATAGATAGATAGATAGATAGATAGATAGATAGATAGATAGATAGATAGATAGATAGATAGATAGATAGATAGCAGGGGCGTAGCCAGAAATTTTTTTCGGGGGGGGTTCAACCATACTTTATGTATGTTCGTGCGTGCGTTTGTATGTGTGCCTGCCTATATACGCAGGCAAAATCGAAAAATTTCGGGGGAGTGTTTGAACCCCCCCCAACCCCCCCCTTGGCTACGCCCCTGATAGATAGATAGATAGATAGATAGATAGATAGATAGATAGATAGATAGATAGATAGATAGATAGATAGATAGATAGATAGATAGATAGATAGATAGATAGATAGATAGATAGATAGATAGATAGATAGATAGATAGATAGATAGATAGATAGATAGATAGATACGCTCAAAATCGGAGAAGTTCGCTAAGAAATGCTTCGCATTTAATACACAACGTCGGGTTGAAACCGTATACCTCGATGCCGAGGCTGACGCTCAGAGAATCTGACAGCCATGCAACAATGAACGATTGTAGCACGTGTGTTCACATGCTAGTTCAATGAATAGAGCACCAGTATCAGCGTGTCATGTGACAATTTAGTTCAAGCGCAACCTGCGATAAACAATCGCGACATCATCGCGACAACGAACTGTAGCACACTGTACTGTACGGCGATGTGGGCGGGGAATACTATCGAGAAAAGAAAGTGTATCGAGAAAGAAGTGTGTAAGTGTGACTGAAGGAAATAAACGCAGAAGCCGACTCATCAAAAGATTCTTGTCCAGTTCCTGTACTTGTCGTTGATATTTAGTCAAGTTCGTACTTTGTCTATTCGTTTGTACGCGCATATGTACTGAACGGAGGGCGCGCGTTCGAGAAATAGCCAATAACACGCAAGGTGCATTATATATTCTTTTTCTTCCCGACGCATGATAAGACATATGTGAAACTGACCACAGTAGCGTGGAACACTTATAAATGCGCGGGTTGCAGGTCCCATGGTGTGGTACCAGAAGTTCGAGTACGCCGTCGGCCACTGGCTGCAGAAGGCCACCGAGCACGTGCTGGGCTGTGTGCTGTGCAGTCCGGGTTGCTTCTCGCTGTTCCGCAGCGAAGCACTGATGGCCGACAACGTGTTGAGGACCTACACCACCAAGGCCACGGAAGCGGTACACTTCGTTCAGTACGATCAAGGTTCGTAGACCAATTTACTGCGCAAAATACGTTGAGGAATGATCCGCAGATTCCCTCGTCTCTAAGATTTGAGCCATTTCTTTTGTACGCAATCACTTTTTTCTCTTTTCCGAGGGCACAAAATATCTCTCTGGATAGAACGGTGCTTCGCGACGCCGGGCTGGAACCGACAATTACGCTTCCCGTAATGACATTTCAGATAAGTTCACCGTCGCCATGACGTGAGAAACCCGGAATGCAAAAGCGGGCTTCATGGCGTATTGCTTATGTTCCAGCGCGGTCGGCACTGTCGGTAAATATAACCCACGGCCTCAAGTTGATCAGCGGAATGTCATGTATAGATGTATAGACGAAGGGCACGTATGTCACTAACACGGAGAAGACGATAGAAAAGAGTATGAAACGACAACACAGGCATGGGTTTTGGTCACACCTGTTCAACTGTTTTTACACTTTAATAATACTAATAATAATAAAGATTACGTGTTACTCTTTATGGTGAGTCCTGACTTGCTGCTTATATAACTCTCTTCAAAGATAACGTGAACTGTCTTTGCAGATCATTATACTCTCTTAGGAGAGTCGTGGGAGGCGCGACTCTCCAAAAGAGGGTTAACGTGTATCTTTAAAGGGAGTTATATAAGCGGCAAGTCAGGACTTACCAAAAATAGTAACAGGTAATATTTTTTTTTTCTTAGAGTATAGCCGTAAATTATGTGTTCGTCAGCAGTGTTGCTAGCTTGCAGCGAGGTCCTAAGGGGGGGGGGGGGGGGGCAGGCGAAAATTTTGGGGGTTGCAGCCCCCCACAAGCCCCCCTCTGGCGCCAGCCCTGGTAGCTCGATAGCCAGTGTGGCGTTGTAACCGTTGAAGTCTCACTACTTCCTGGTGCCTCCTGTATGCGTCGCAGGCGAAGATCGCTGGCTCTGCACCCTACTGCTCAAGCAGGGATACCAGGTTGAGTACAGCGCCGCCTCGGACGCCTACACCCGCTGTCCCGAGACGTTCGAGGAGTTCTACACTCAGCGACGCCGCTGGACTCCATCAACTATGGCGAACATCATCGATATTCTGATGGACGCCCGGAAGATGGCTCGCAACAACAGCGGCATCTCGCACTTCTACATGGCCTACCAGGGCATGCTGCTCGTGGGCACCATACTCGGGCCGGGCACCATCTTCCTTATGCTGGTCGGCGCGTTCGTCAACTGCTTCAAGGTGTCCTTACTGATGGCGTCCACCTTCAACGCCGTGCCGGTCCTGTGCTTCGTCGCCGTCTGCTTCTTGTGCCCCCAAAAGATTCAGGCACGTATACCAACGCTCAGCCCGACCCGCTATCTCTCGATTAGGTACACAGATCGTGAAAAAGTATATAAACATAATCAAATCACAACACCACTCGTGGGCATGCGCAGGGTTCGCCCCCCCCCCCCTTCCCCCCATCCCGTTGGTCGAGTCCGAAAGAAAACAAACTTCGCAATGGATCCAAACATGAAAATGAAGCGACGACATCCTTCTCACAACGGCCTGCCTGCCTTTGGTCCCCGGCTTTCCAGAGGACCAAAGGCAAGCAAAGGTGGGAAGGACCAAAGGTCCGAAGTAAACAGTTCTTGGAATGTAAAATCAGGGATCCTAGGCCGACATCATAGTCAAAAACCGGCATGACCATAACCCTGGACATTGAACAATGACGGAACAGGTCCGACTTAGTAAAGATATGGGGCTCACTTGGCGCCACCCTTAGATGATTAAGGAGGGGGGGAGCCCCCCCCTCTCTCTCCCCTCTTCAGCGCTTTGCGCACGCCTATGACAACACTACAATTAAAGACAACAATTAATGTTCCCCAGGCTTTCCTTAGTCTGAATGTCTATTGGATTGATTTGGTTGTGTCTAACAATGAAACGAGCCCCTTGAAAAAGTTTTCCATCTTTTGTGTCACCGAATGTCGCATACGTACAGTTGAAACCCGCAATAACGAAATCGGCGGGGAAAGCACAAAATTTCGCGCTTGCGGGAATTTCGCTGGCGCGAGAATGCGGCAGAAAAGACATGGAATTTACAAAAAACACATTTTATTTCCAAAAGTCAGTATGTTTGCTTTGGTTACGAGAGATCGGATACAAAAGAGTTTGCTGCCAGCCTCACTTCGTATAGCATTACAATTTGGTGCTATCGCATTCATTGCTTCGTCTTTCCGGTGAAACTGACTTTTTTCTTTTCTTTCGCGGGGGGTTAGGGTTAGGGTCTGCGCGTCTGTATTGGATGACGATGCCCACACTGCAAATGACCAACGCGGCCTCCATTTCTCGCTTAAATTTGCGCAACTGAGAAAATTTTAAGCTTGTCAGGCATTTTGGCGCAGCGTGGCGCAATTTTAACAAATTTCACGGTTTTGGCTCAGCTTGGCGCAAAAATAAGAAATTGTATCAAATTGGCGCAATTGGCGCAGCTGTTGCATCCCTGCATGTTACTCTCCCGGTCAGAAATTGCTGGCTTGTTCGCACTTATACTTTGCATAAAGGTGTCATCGCAGCGTATGCAGGGCACAGAACGCGCACTCTTCGTTCATAATGAATCAGGAGCACGCATCACTTGTGGCGACTGCTGAGAAAAAGTGTATAGAATGTACAGGAAAGTGTGTAATTCACTATCGTTGACCGGTCGTGAAGAAGTTATAAAGTTCCAGTGCGCTCGGTCATCCTCCATGTTCAGGGCACCAGAGATTGTTTGGTCAGACGTGTTTCGCAGAGCCGTCTGTTAATGGAAGCAACGGCTAGAGTGCTCTTTATCTTCAATGAACAAATAGCGCTAGGAACAGGGCACAGAAGTACACGATGCGCTGAACAGCGCAGCGTACCTTCTACGTCCTGTTCACGCATTCTTCCGTGTTCCATTTACAGCACTCTTAATGCATTGAAGTTCGGATTACGGTAATGTAATGTATACTGTTATTTACGTGCTCCGACCCAGTTCCGTAAAGGCTCCCCTAGGCTGGACTCCCTGGGAATGTGCTTCACCACCGAGCTGATATTCAGAACGCGCAGCCCCTGTGCCGTGCTCTCTCCCTTGTTGGCGTCTCTCTCAGAGACGAACCCCGAACCGCAAAGCTGCATCCTTCCCCTCCTAGGGTCTCAATGGTTATAAAAGGCCGGCGCTTCTATCGTCCAGAGCATTCTTCGTCCATATGCTTCGTATTCTGTCCTCGTTATGGATTAAACGTTTGTTTCTTTGGTTATACCTTTTGCCTTTTCACTGCCTGTATCTTCCTCAGCCCATTTCTTTGGCCCTCGTGTCATAAGACCCTGGTGCCTCTCGTAACAGCACTTAATGTTTGTCTTAACTCAGGCTTCCCAAGAGTACAAGAACCGGAAATGCGCGTCCCAGTTTCCCACCAAATTGACCCTTAACATTCCAGATCATGGTGGCGGAGGTGTTGTCGGCGGCCTACGCGTTGCTCATGGCCTCCGTGATGGTGGGCACGGCACTGCAGATTCAGGAGGACGGAATCGCGTCGCCCTCGTCCATCTTCTTCATCGTCACCTTGCTCGTGTTCGTCTTCGCCGCCATGGTGCACCCGCAGGAGTTCCAGTGTGTGGTGCACGGCCTGCTATACTTCGTGCTCGTGCCTTCTATGTACCTCATCCTGGCTCTCTACTCGGTCATCAACCTCAACGTCGTCTCCTGGGGCACAAGGTACACGCAAGTCCCTCTATCTCGCTCTCTCTACAGATCTATTTAATTATAACACACGTACGATTAAACGTACACACACGTGGACACGTACGCACGCGGGTTTGACATCGCGTGGAAATTACGTCATAAGAAAAAGAAATAAAGCTGCGGGATACGTAGGCATCGTGTCTCATAGTTCCGCGACCGAAGTAAGCGAGAGGAAAACGAAGTAATCACAAAGAGAAAGCAAGAATAGTCCGAGACAATAAAACACGCAAAAGTCACGCACTGTATAGAACTGCATGTCTGCGTTTTGTAAACACTGTTTTGTTCACTATTATTCGTGCGCATATTCGTATTTTCTTCCTTTTGTCCCCATTTGCCCGTTTCGATTCACGTATACGCGAGTTTTGCGAACTTGCTGTCTCTGTTGTCTTCTAGGCGTAGGTCCGCTTCAGCAACAAGTCTCTAAGGAACCTTCCACGATTTGTTCCTGTAGAATCCTAAGGTCTAAGGCGTGCAGACCCGTGTAGTATAGGGTGCAGTGAGTTCAAAATCGTGAAGGCGCAATTTGTGCGAACACATCAAAACAATTATCTCGCAGCTTCTTCATTCGTCTTCCTTATATTTAGCTTGCGGGAGGTCGTGGGTCCGAGCGCTCGAGATATGCTTCCTTCACAGGCACGCGTCGAACATGCCCCTGCCCACATGTACTCGGTAAAATGTGCCCCGTAAATGTCTCCGCATTTTCTCGTTCACTTAACGAGAGCAGTGTGAAGTACCAGCACACGGAGTGTTTGCGCAATATCGGTGGTGCAATACAGCCAGTTCAAAATGGGCCCATCGGATGATTATCTCTTTCTTTGTTAATGACGTCATGAACCACCCCTGGGGGGCTTGGTTAGAAAACACATCCTGCGGATAGCAGACACTGCTATGAACATCTCAGTCAAACCTTGCGGTCGTGCGCGGCGAAGAGAGTTTACAAGCGGATCGCGAAGTTGCCATTTTCTCAGGCGCCCTCTTTTCATACAGAGGCACGTGCTCCCTCTCTTCGGAGCTGCCGGCGCCTGCTGCTTGACGTCGAACAGCAGAGAGCATGCTATTGGTCACTAGCCAACATAAATCTAGAGCGTCGTTTGGACCAGATGTGCTTCTTGCCACGGGGCGCCGCCACGTGCCGGCGCAGCGCACCATAGTCTGCTAACGTTACACAGTGAGCCACACTCGCGCACAGGAATCACAACGGGAGAGAGCGATCGCGTTTCATCACACGCGCTCAAGGTCACGGCGCGCGCTGACGTAACTTCGTTCCCCCGTGCCATCTCTCCCTACTTAGCTTCCAGCAGTCTCGCAAGAAAGCGCTTGAAGTAAAACTGATAGTTGGGCGAGTTGGCAGGTATTCGTGTAAAAATTTGCAGCGCGCACAGTTGACAGGGACACAAAGGAGGGAGACAAGCGCTAACTCCCAACTGTTTTTTTGTTTTTTTTTAACGACTGAACATATAAGCACCACGAATCCGCACAAAGGATGAGCAAAGCGAATCATGTGGCCTGCATACAGATTACAAAGGATCAAGCTAAATTCAAAAAAGGTCAATTTTTTATCGGTGAGTGCCGCCTAGAAATTTTAACAAGAAAGCGCTTAAAGCGCGCGACAGATACCCCTGTATCTCCGCTCGTTTTTGACGGGTTCGAGAAATATTTGTGGCAATCAATTCATGCGGCGATAAACTCCGATACAGAGGTCTTTAGAAGATTACTTGGAAAAGTGGTCCATGACCCCTTTAGTACCTTCGCCCTTATGTCTGAACAGGAAAAAAGTAAACATATAACGCTGCCCAATACATGGTGCCACATGAAGGTGATTGATCATTTATTTGTAATGCCATTGTTTACCATGTTGCAGGGAGACCACTACACCCAACACAGCGCAAGACGTAGCGGGCCACGCAACCTCCAGCACCGGCCGGTACGGTGCGGCGGTGCAGGCACTGATGACGTGCCGCCTGGGCGATATACTCACTTGTCTCTGGTGCACACAGTCTTCACACAGAAGGAGCTCGTGGGGAGACTTCTCCATGAAAGTGGCCGGCAAGGGCAACTCAAGATCGGAAAGCCACGAGCCCTTGTTGCAAGAGAGCGGGGGGACCAAGATGCCCGTCTTGAGCGAAGAGGAGGAAAGCGCGGACGAACATGGACAGCGTAAGGAACTTAAGCCCAGTGGTAAGATGTCCTCCGATGTTCGTGTTTAAGTTGTCCTGCTATTTCTCGGAACAGCGGCAATCCCGTCCAGTAGCTCGACGGTTGCTGCCAATAGGCTTCCAAAGCAACGTCGAGCGGCGCCACTGCTCTTATCGCAACTGGGGGCATCCGCGGCCACAACACCGCCCCCGCTTCCGCGCACGCGCAGAGCTCTCAGATCGCATCTGTGGTGCGCCACAATGTAACTATTGCTGACTAGCAGTGCTCTGGGCCGTATGAGGAGCGCATGCGCGCGCGTGTCCTTGCCGCCGCCGCTGGCAAATCCGGAGAAAAGCCGCCTTCGCGGCCAGCGTCTGCCCCTATGTAACGCATAGCTCAGCCGCGCGAGCGTCGCGCCTAAACTTGAGCTTGGGTTCCCTATGGAGAGGTTGTTTTGGGTGCCATCGTCGGCAGTGTTGATTCAGGCACTATAGCGGAACGTAACTAGAAGCTGTATCCGATACACAAGGCCCATTACAAGCTATAAGAGCCGCTTTGACGAAACATTTCTGCTTGTCACCCTGTTACAAAGTTTAGCACAAGTTAAACATATTACGCTGCCGCAGAATAAGCTGCCTAGTGAAAATTTCTGTTTCTTCTTATAACGTGACAAAAGCGCTGCAATCTTAATTTAACTTGCTCTTAGTTTTTGAATAGTGACCAAGTTTGCTCTCCTGTAAACATCTATGATGCGAAAGACCCTGCTGCATATTTTCCATCAATGCGAAACTCGGCCAGGTACGCCATCCTGTCCCGACGAACAGTATATATAGCTGAGCCGAATATAGCAGTCGTATATTCAATCGTGGACGCACAAACTCGCAACACACAACGAAACCTGTATCCCCTTCTTAGAATTCTCGCGACGCTCCTTACGTGATTGACACATGGAGAACAATTTTCCAGAAAAATGTACTCTTTGCGGCAGCGAATTCAATATCTGGCGTCGAAAAAAAAAAGCGAAGCCAGGCGCAGTACACCATGACGTAGGCTTTCCCTCACAGTGAAATTCGCAACGCGTGTGGGCGACTCGTCGCGCGCCGCTTATAAACTATGCTATTGTCCCCCTTTGTCCCCGACCACGCAGCCGGCATCAGTAAACCGAGCTGTCGTAAGCGGTCGTAACGTTGTCGGGTCCAGCGTTTGTCTGGCCTGCGTGCGAGCAGTGCGCGCTCGGCAGTAACGATATGCTAAAACACCTGGCGACTAGAACGGGGCCACAGGCACCGAGAATCGGAGGACTGGGTGCGCAGGTGTCTTGCACTGCTGCATTGCATATTGGCGGCTAGAGCTGAGTGATCGTTAACGACCATGCGCAACAGTGAAAGTTCACGCTTTCGGTTGGGCGCTTCCGACGTCTGCATCGATCTCGAAGAAAAAGCACGGAGGAGAAGCCGGCGTTATAGCGCGGGTCAATCGCGGCGATGGGCCTGGCAGGTGACGGCGCGCGCGCGCTCGCTCGCATACATTTTTCTCGCCACCCGACAGTTACCGAACGCGCTCGGGCGCGCCGAACGTGACCGCGAGCAGCTGTCCGCGTGCACGGCGAACAAAGAAAGCCGACAAACGACCCACTTGCGAAGAAGGCTGGAAGATACGCCTTCTGCGTGGCTTGGGCAACGGCTTCCACGGCACGCGCAGTGTCCCCCTTTTTTTGCGTAACGACAAAATAAACGCACCCGCGGAAAGAAACAGCAATTGCGCTTCCCTGCGAATACACCGTATAGACGTATGTTGCCTGACAATGAAAGTCCCTGGGAATAATGGCGGAAGGAATGGTGAAGTAAGTGTCGTGGTACATCGCATTCACGCGCGACGGATCGCCGCCGCGCGCTCGCCCGTGCATTCGACGGGGACGTGTTTCCCGCGCGAACAGTCGCGGCGCTTGGCTCCGTGGATTGCGCTTTCTATCAACAGCGCAGCTCGATGTCGCGGGTTGGATTCCGGACCCTGACGACCACATTTCGATGCAAACCGAGTGCAAAAACACCCGTGTGCAAAGCACACGTTGATTAACTTATGCAGTTGGTGAAAATTATTCCTGAAAATACAATATGGTGGATCCCCTACTTTATAATTCGTTGAAGAAGGCAATTCTTAGTTACGCTGCTGACATAAAGAAGACAGCGAGCAAAAACCTTGGTCAGCGAAAGTGACCTTTATTCGTCATGTATACCCGTATATAAGGCACAGTTCCTTTAGGAAATGCTAGAGGCGAGAGGGCGAAAGCGTATGCTCTAACGAGACACTCATTAAATAATAAGCTATGCCTGTGATGACGCCATCGGACGACGCCACGATATCATTCACAACGTCACTGATGACGTCATGTGTCGCCATTTTGGTGCCGTTCGTGTAGTGAACGCGCTTCGACTCATGAGATATACAAGTCTGCCGCCTCAACAAGCAGCGATCGACGCACAATCAGAAGAGTCGCTTGTTTTATACGTACTTAAACCATGACGCTTATCATGTAGCGGGGGAATTCGGATTAAATGCGGATATATGAGGTTCTTCACCACGTACCTAAATCTAAGAACACGAGCGTTCTTTAGCTCACGGGGAAATGCTGGCGCCGCTACCGGGACTGTACCCATAACTTCGAGCTCAACAGCGGTACTCGATTGCCGTTGGGCCAACGCGGCGAGTTCTTTAGCAGTTGCGTTGTATGTTTCCACGACAGTATAGACAAAACTGAGCAAATAGTTGTAATGTTTTCGTATGCAGGCATCGTACCGGCATCTCAGGGCGCGGCAGCAGAGTGCGATCACTCCGCCTGGCGCAGTCATCCTAAGCTGAGGCACTGCGTACACGCTGCTTTGGAGCCGGAGGAAGACAGTTTCTGGAATTCCCTCATCACGGAATTCCTGGAGCCCGAGAAGGCGAAAGACGCGTCCACGGTGCACGAGATGCAGGGCAAACTCGACGCGCTCCGGAACCGCGTCGCATCGGCGCTGCTCTTCTGCAACGCCATGTACGTCCTGGTCATCGTGCTCCTCCAGCACCACTAAGAGCACGTTGTACATCGAGTGGCCTCTGGCAAGCCAACGTGACCATCGGCTACGTGCCTTCCGCCGAGTTCGTCGTCGTGCATTCCAACTACCAGCGGCTCGAACCACTGGGCATGGTGTTCATCGCCTTTTTCGCCTTCATCCTGCTCTTGCAAGTGTGCGGCATGGTGATCCACCGCTTTCACACTTTCTCGCACGTACTGGCCTCCGTTTCCATCCTGGACTCGAACGAGCCTAGGGAGAGCTACGTGGGTTACCTGTCCGCGCTTAAAGAGCTCCAGACGCCCGAAACGATCGAAGACCTGCCTCCGGCCAACAGCGGCGCTCCCGGCGAGGAGACGTGGCGAAACCCGAGGACGGTGGACCTGGAATTCGTCCTCACTCGCAACCTAAGGAACATGAATCGCGAAGGCATCGAGCGTAAGTTGCGATCCACTGCGGTCACCGTCTTCTTAAAGGGACACTAAAGAGAAACCGGAAGTTGAGCTTCGATGGTAGATTATCTTATTATGATTACAACGGTCCATTGTTACGGCGAGCAGAGCTTTCGTAAGCGAGGAAAATAGCGAAAACCGGGACGGGTGCTGACGCCCCTGCGGCTTTCCAGCACGAATGCAAGAGCACGTTGTACATCGAGTGGCCTCTGGTACAAATTTAAGCCAACGTGACCATCGGCTACGTGCCTTCCGCCGAGTTCGTCGTCGTGCATTCCAACTACCAGCGGCTCGAACCACTGGGCATGGTGTTCATCGCCTTTTCGCCTTCATCCTGCTCTTGCAAGTGTGCGGCATGGTGATCCACGTCGTCATTGTGCGGTGCATTTGTGGAACCACACCCCGTCCGTGCTTTCGGATACGTGTTATTCTCTCTGGAGATATCGACTTGAAGCACAACCGTTGTGGACGACGGCGCGAGCCGGCTACCTGCTTCCATCCTGGACTCGAACGAGCCTAGGGAGAGCTACGTGGGTTACCTGTCCGCGCTTAAAGAGCTCCAGACGCTCCCGAAACGATCGAAGACCTCGCAGGAGCAAACCAGCGTCCGGTAAGTGTAGAATCCTAGTTATGATTGCCTAAAGACTGGCCGCCTCGCCTTCCGTCGACCGAGGCTTCGCTCTCCGACGGTGCGGAGGAGACGTGCCGCGCGAGCTCGAAACCCGAGGACGGTGGACCTGGAATTCGTCCTCACTCGCAACCTAAGGAACATGAATGCGGACAGTGACGAAGGCATCGATTTGGTCTTTGATTACGTAAGTTGCGATCCACTGCGGTCACTTCGTGTTGCTCTTCTTAATGTCAGGCACATAGGCGTGCGCAGGGTTCCCCATCAGGAGGGGGAATGGGCAAAGTTTCATCTCAGCCCCCCCCCCTCCCATCCCCGTCGTTGATCCAGTCCAAAAGACGACATGAATGGATGTAAAATGAAAATGAAATGATCAAGTGCTTCCCCTTCCCCGTCGAACAGCTCACGGAACGCAACATCGGGGACCTTCGGCCGCCATTATCGTCAAAAACCTGGTCCGACTGAGTAAAGGTATGGGGCAGACTTTGCCCCCCCCCCCCCCCCCCCCCCGCACTGCCCCCCTCGTGCGCACGCCTATCGTCAGACACTTAATTGACTCACGCTAGGCCAACGCTCAGCAGCGGCGGCAAGGTGTGTGCATAACCTGCCGCCTATAGTCTATATCCACTATAGTCTATAGTGGCTATGGTGCTTTAATGTTGACCCGAGGGCCGTGGTACCGAATCCCGGCTGTGGCAGCCACATTCCGATAGAGGCGAAATGTTAGAGGACCGCGTGCTTAGATTTAGGTGCACGTACGTTAAAGAACCCCAGGAGGTCGAAATTTCCGGAGACCTCCAGTGGACTACGGCGTCTCTCATAACCATATCGTGGTTTTGGGACGTAAAACCAGAATTATTATTAAGGTGGGCGTATAATGCCAATACATCATGAGGCGCTTGTACATAATACGCGGAGGTAATGGGGCTACTGTCACTTGCCCGTCGCAACAGCCGTTCTGGTCGTTACACAGATTATGGGGGCCGGGTTAGAAAGGAAGTTAGACATAAAGGTGCCTTACCTTTTCCTGCTCTCCGTGGTGAAAGGGGCGACTCGCAGATGTCTCCAAGGAAACGCGATTTGACTAAAGCACTGAGCAGGCGGACGTATGGTAACCCAAAATTCTGTCGTTTGAACAAAACATAGATAAATATGCTCGAGCTGGTTAGGGGGATGCGTAAAATGTTCTGTCATGACTAAGAAGTCGCGACGTGGGGCTTACGTGGCTCTATGAGTTTGTTTTGCAAGTGTTCAACGGCAGATCATGGGATCCGTGTAGAATCACATGTGCTGTTGTGTTTCCTGCTTATTGTGCTCACTGGTGTGTTTTTGCTTTGCTGCCAGTGTGGCACGACCAAGTCAGGCAATTACTCAGCCTTTAGTCGTGTCCCCCAAGGCAATTTTGTAACAATTTTGCCTTGAATAAATCAAACCAAACCAAATATATCTGAAGGAGAACAACCTTTAGTCTCACGGCGTGGCCCGGGGGGCAAGATGTGACTTCTGGTGAGACAGAAACAACAATCCGCGAACCTAACAGAATCCTTCCTTTCCGTGCAGCGATTCCCGATACGGACACGAATTGCCTGAAGCGCACTCTGAGTCGACAAGCTGTGGCCGCTATGCTGCGACGTCGCAGGAGCGACACTTCGCTATCTCGCCGGTCAAGAAAGCTACAACGCACTGGCTCATCATACAGATGACAGGATCTGAGCGGACTTTATAAATGACGACGCGTTTACAATATGAACAAACTGTTTTACCCAATAAAAGGCGTTCACCTGGTTGCGAGCGCCACGCAAGCCGAATACAATGGTGCTACCTACCGGAGAAATCTTTAGCTGCCCACCTACCATTCTACTGTTCCTGCTTCGGCCATCTACTATGCTTTGTACAAGCCGCCCATTCATGCACTTAGCGCAGCTTATCACGTGCGATATGATGGTAATTCGGTGTGGTATCCCCTGTATATGCGTACAATGGCATGCAAGTTTGTCGGAGGTGATAGTGTTGTGCAAGAACTCGATATCGCCTTTACTGCATTGCGATATCTATCTCGGTATTCCGACCAGAACTGAATTGCTTTGGAAGGATAAGGACATTAGGAAGGGAGGGCTGAGGTCAGCCTCCTGGACTTGCGGCGAAGATTTACTATGCAAGCGTATCAGTAACAGGGTTCTCCATTAGGAGGAGTCACAACAGCAGCCCCGCCCCCCCCCTTTCCTTTTCTTCATTGGTCGAGTTCGAAAGAAAAGAAGCATCCCAATGGATGCGAAAAAATGAAAATGAAGCAATGGCGTGCTTTCTTTAGTTCCCGGATTTCCGCGGGGCTAGACGTGTAAACAGTTCTTCAAATGCAACATCACCACCCTCCCCCCTTATTTTTTTTTCTTGAACTCGATGGTCCTGAAGACTCCTTAAATGGTAAGTGGTGGAGCCAACTGCGCACTGTTTATGAATGTCCGGGTTAAGTCAACGTTCGCCATTTCTGTGGCACGATTCGCAGCTTCCCCTGTGCTACTAGAGATAAACAGACAGATACAAAGCGCAGCCTTTCGCTTTGCTAGCTGCCTCGATGGAGCCAGTGCCACGCCCTGTAGTAAAGAGACTTATAAGCGGTCCCGCTTTTGGATTCTATAGACTAATAGAGAAAAACTAACATGGACGCGTTTTACTTTTAACCCTTAGGAGGAAAACGACCAAATCAATAAAGTTCGCGAACTCACTCAAGGCATCACTGCAGGGCTTAAAGTCTACCTTCATTGCAAAGCGGCATTTTTATATATATATATATATATATATATATATATATCAAAGGAAAGATCGCCGCCTAGCAGCGATCTTTTCGCCGCAAAACCGCTGCTGCTGTGGCTCTGCTACGCGTAGATCGTGGGTTGTTGGAACGCGGTGCGAGCTGTCATACCGAAGAATAAACGCAGGATTTCTAGATATATCGGTCAAGATCCACTTTCGCGGTCGTATTATCCAATTCTGGGCAAAAATGTGATCGTATTAAACACACGAAAATGCATTATTTCCAAGGGATGTTGGCCGGGAAAAAAAACAAAAAAAACGTATTAGGCTGAAAAACGTATCATGCAGAATCGTATCTACGAGATTTCACTGTATATATTTGCTATAGATTAAGAGTTAAGAGAGGTGTTTGTGATGATCACAGTGCAGTGAAGTCAACTGTCTCTAGAACTGAACAAATGCTTATGGATGCTATACAAATACATATATTATTCCAAATGTATTTCGGGCATTCATTCAACGTTTCAATCCAATCAAGCATTAAGTGAAATTATTTTGGGAACGATTTCTCAAAAATAAATCGTGATGTAAAAGCTTAAATATATGTCATGCTCAAAATAAGTAACATTAGTTGACTCACTGTATTCAGAACGTCCGGCACAACAATGCTATATTTTATTTTCACTACCACTTGCCTAATAAAGTAGGCAAAAATACATGCATCTTTGCAATTACAGCAGACTTGTTATACACAACTAAAAGGATGAAAATTGAGTCGCAAACTAAACAGACCAAGGTGAACCATGAGTGCCAAGCAGGTCCCGCGCTCGTGGCCGCTGCAGTGACCAAATAATTTCAAAATTAGCGTCTTCAGTGCCGTCAACACCTTTTCCGGTACTGCTGGGCCTTTTAATAAAAAGAAATCCAATCCTGCCTGCATTCTATACACTTGCTGGGCAAGAAGTCGGAATTGCCAATTCTTGCCTAAAGGTCTCATTGGAGGGGCCATAACTATTAGTGCAACGAAATTATGCAATATGTTTTCAATGATTGTGAAAGCTGATGTGGAGGAGAATAAGTGGACAAAGTTTAAGAAATATAAAAAATAGCTTTTTTTTAAAATTGTCGTCTGAAGTTTCCATTGTTCGGTGTTTTCTTGAATTTTGCCCGATCGTATCTCTTTACTGAAAAGTTATATAAATATAAGATTCGGCACTTTGGTAGATAAGTACGCGAAGAACGTAATGCGGAATTTTCGACGCTCTGCTACAAGGCATTTTTTAGATAAAGACCTTCAAATTAAAGAAAATGATGTTTCCTGGGCCAATTTTGAGGTTTTTTATAAAAACATCTACACAACACATAAAAACTAACAATACCTGAGCACAGGCAAAAACATGCATATATTTAGTTAAAGAAATTTCAGCTACCTAACTTTAATATATTTTGTGGAATTCATAACGAAAGTTGCCCAAAACAGCAGAGCGGATGAGCGCTCCACTCCACCTCTTCGTCATTATTGATTTCCTGTGCTTCGAAAAAATTTTTGGCGGCAAAACAAATTGCGGGTCTCTTCTTTCAACTCATCAGGCAATAATATATAAAATTTCGAGATAAATTTAAGAGGTCGACCAGCCATCGTTTGTTCGATCTTACGTGGAATCACCCTACTGCCAAAAAGTTCAGCACCATCCCTTGTCAAATGGGTGCTGCAGTACCACCGTCGGACTACCAAGGCGGGGGGGGGACTCCTCAAAAAATGGAGGGGGCGCCCCCCTCCCCCTAACTTTAAGCCCTGCATCACTGGTATCACCGTTAGCATATGCCAAGTAAAAATGGGAACTTCATTTGTTACCAGCTGAACAGCATAAAATCTACCAATCGGGTTTTGTTTAGAGGTGCCTTCAACCTCCACTGAAGGTTCTTTCTTGTTTGCGAAGTATTCGTTTAGAGCAGGGGTCTCAAACACGCGGCCCGCGGACCTTTGGTCAGCGGCCCATCCAGCACATGACTGTCTTCGTCCCGTATTAAAAAAAAAAATTATAACAGCTTCGCATTACCAAGCCTGAAGGAAGAGCGCAGCTGGGGGTTGGCCTTCCTTGTTTTACAGCGAAAGCTGTTATGAGATCATTTCACCGGCCGTTTTTGGTGCCGTAGTTGTCCGCCGCCGCCGCCGCCGCCGCTGCCGCCGCCGCTGCCGCCGCCGCCGCCGCCGCCGCCGCCGCCGGTGTCCGTAACCAGTATCGCTCGAAATAAGAAAAAAAACTAAATAAGAAAAAAATTCCAGGATGGAACGAGGTTCGAACCTGGGTCCTCTGCGTGGGAGCCCAGTATTCAACCTCTGAGCCATGCCGGTGCTTGAAACTGCTTTGCAAAAAGGTCCTATACAGGCTTCATGTCGGGAAGTAACCACATTAGCATATGCAATATAGCGTGGTAAAAGAGTAGAATAAGCACCAAGCGTCGCACAACGCGAATTCTGTAACCAGGCGTCACACAATGCGAATTGCGCAACGAGTAGGTTGTTGAATGCTTCCAACCCATTACAAAGAGCTCTGCCATAATTCTTCATCGTCATCACGCACAGCATCAACAAAGTGCGCATAATGCCTTACATGCGTTTAGCAGGTACCACGGCTGTCTGTAGAATGACGAAAAATGGCACAGTGCCTACTGCCCTACTTCTCAAAAATTACAATGGTTTATAGCGTAGTGGGTTCCTCGCAAGTGCACTTCTGTTGGTTGCCAAGGAAGTCCATAAGGCTCCCATGATCCATTTCCTCAGGGTCTCAATAAAGTCAATTCTCTCTCTCTCTCTCGCTCTACGTTTCTCCGGTTAAAATGTGTTATAAAGCGTGGTGGGACAGTTAAAGAACGACCGGGCGTCACACAATATGCATTACGTAACTAGTGGGTCGTTTAAAGCTTCCAACCCATTACAAAGGGCGCAACCATAATTCTTCATCGTCATCAACCGTCGCATCAACAAACTGCACATAATCCCTTACATATGGTACCTCGCTTCTCCGCAGAACAACGAATAATGTCGTGCTGGGTGCTTCCCAACTTCCCAAAAATTACGCTTTGTGGCGTAGTGGGTACGTTGCTAATGTACCTGTATTAGTAGCCACAGGAGAGTTTATAACGGGCTCTAGAAATGCCGCTCTTCCAGCTTTCGCTGTGACTGTGCTGCGCTTTCCGCGCAGGCCTGGCGTTTTTTTCTTTAATTTTTTCTTTCTTTCTTATCTTTCTCTAGTATCTCTTTTTTGGATCTGTTTCTTACTAGTTCTTTCCCTCTATATCTATTTCTCTTTCTCGCTCTTTCTATCTTTATTTCTTTCTTTGTTTGTTTCCCTTTATTTCTTTTTGTCTTGCTCTCGGTTTTTTATCTCTTTTTCGTGTCTGTTTCTATATCTTTCTCCATCTCTATGCTTCTTTGTCTCTCTTCCTTTCTTTCTTGCTCTCCGTTTTTTTTCTATATCTCTCGTGTCTCGTTCTTCCTATCTCCTTCTCTCTCTTTTTATGTCTTTATTCCCTTTATTTCTCTCTATTTTTCTCTTCCTCTTTCTTTCAATCGCTTTCTTTCTCTCTATTTTCTATCTCTTTCTTACTCTCTCACTCTTTCACGTGTTCGTTTGACACATCGCATTTGCTATACACGGTAGTGGGGCTTGCCCAATTCCTGTGGCGCATATATACATACTCACTTGAGGAGCTTTCTGGTGACACCGCACAAACTATGGCGAGCTAGAATAGCTTCGCTGTCAAAATTCTCTTCTACGTATCTTCACCACCTACACACACGTGACAGCTCTGACGCATTTTTTATGTTTTTCGTGGGGCACCCCGTGCAGCCACCATGGTTTAAAACATTACCTTGGAACAAACATTCTATATTTCAGAATCGGCGTCCAGATTTCAGTCATTGTGGAGATCACTATCGATATGTTTCTCGAATCCTGACGGTCAAATGCCCTTCAGAAATGGCCCATATACATATAAGATATGGGAAAGGTCTTTTTTTTTCAAACGGCAACGTTAGCGGACATTTCGATGAAACTCCCTACCCCGCTTTGACCTTCTCTGTCTCGCCCCTTCTGGGAGACCAAATATCTTGACTGCCTCCCGCTAGCTCAGGCGAATTAGAGACCCCCGGTTTAGAGAATCAGTACGCATATAAACTGCAGCTTTACAAAATAAAGTGTCGCCAGTGGCAATATAACTCGCTTTGAGCCATTAGTAAACCTATAATGGAACACGGTAGGTTGCCTCACACTTATTTGTCGTCCGGCGGAGGGTAAGTGCCGTGCAAGTGTCACTCCTTTGTTACTGGACAACTGGCTGCAAAAAATTGCAATGGACCTATAAGAACCAACCTCCTTTAAAGGGACATTAATGATAACAAGCGATTTTTTTCCTATTAGTAAATTACTCTTTCACGATACCAAAAACAACAAGCTTGCCGCAAGAAGACGCCTGGTAAGCGAGAAAACGCGCAAAAAAAAAAAGTGCGGGTGGTGACGCCACATTGAAGTTCCCGCACCGGTCGCCATGACATCATAGATTTTGACGGCATCTATTAGGGCCTACGTAGTTCATAATCGGTAAAAAATGAAGCACAGTAGGCTTCTAAGGGAGCCAGAGACTTAACACACCAAGTTTTAAAAAAAATTTCGTTGAGCCAATGTGGCCAAAATACAAAAAAAAAACTTTGAAATCTGTGACGTCAGCATCGAAGATTTCGGCGGGGAAATTAAAAGTGAGACTTGTTTTCAGAGTACATTTTATCAGCCTAAACTAATTTATTGTTTCACTTTAGCATCCATTTAACTGCAGATCACTAGCTTCAACAGCAAGTTTTCCCGCTATCGAGACCACGTCACGGGACGGGCCACGTGTGCCCGCCATGTGTCAACTGCGGTTTCCGCGCACGCGACGCCAGACCACGGTGCGCCCGCAGAGATGCGGCAAGCTCGTGGGCGAGGAGGAACAACTCCCTTCGCCGCCCTTCGTTATGCGCCTCGCCCGTACACAAATAGATGGCAGCACCCGACAGACTCCTACTCGAGCCGTCTTGGCGTGCTTTTGATTATTTTTATCGTCTTTTTCACTCCCTTTAACTTGAAACGACCGGCTGGCCTGGCGGCGGGAGAGGATGCCGGCGGCTCTTAGCGCTCACGTTCTAGCCGCTGCTGCCATCGCCGAGGGCTGGAGGGGCACAACGCTCTCAAAACCTGTTTGTCTGTAAGCCCCAGCGACGAACAACGGCGTACCTGACGGCGGCGCAAACCCGAGACGACGTCTGCGCAATCAGAGCTTACCGATACAGCTTCGGGTGTCATGGGACGCATGAAATCGCCGAGTGGCTGAGGGCCTTGACGACGAACCACGCTGGAGAGCGAAGTTCGTCCCTCGGTGCTCGCTCGGAGTTCAAAGCTCCGGGAGCGGTGGCCCCCTCGTCGAACCTCTCATTTGCCACGTTTGTTGACGTCCGGTAAGCGTTCTTTTCTGTCACTCGGCCCCCATGTGCGCCGCCTTCCGCCTGTGGGCTTGGCGGTTGCCTTGATCGCTCGCCGTTTCTCGGTGCAAATACCTTCGGAAATTCTGTTGACGTCGTGTATTTTAAATCGCCTCGCACAAGGCATAACGCCATGTAGACCCGCTACCTCCGGCCTGTTCCGCAGTCTCATGCGGATGACTCACGGGAAGCGCGCTAACTCAAGTCGGAAGCGTTGTTAAAAGGGAGTGGATATTCGCCCGGCATCCGGCTGAATTGCGCGAGCGGAACTTGGCCGGCAGTGTCTCCTCATTGGCCGGCTGTAGTCACGTGGTTAATGCCGGAATCCTGAGGCAAAAAGCGCTTTGCCGGCACGGGTGTATTTGCCGAGTGTCATTTCGCGAGTGGCCGTCAAGCGAAGATGCCGGCATTTAGTGAGAGAACAATTATATGCCGGTAGTTTGACTTACTCACGCCGTCGCCACGTCTGAAAACACACGCCGTGACGGCAACAGATGTCCGGTTCTGGTTTGACCGGCAATTTGCTTTCGCGGCCGGCCGTCAAGTGACGAGCGCCGGCACTTAGAGCACGGACGTATTTGCAGAGTTTCATTTCGCGAGTGGCCGTCAAGCGAAGACTTAGTGCTGGTAAGCCACGTCTGAAAACGCACGCCGTGACGGCAACAGTTGTCCGGTTCTGGTTTGACCGGCAGTTTGCTTTCGCGGCCGGGCGTCAAGCGACGAGCGCCGGCACTTAGCGCACGGACGTATTTGCAGAGTTTCATTTCGCGAGTGGCCGTCAAGCGAAGAGTGCGGGCATTTAGTGCGGGAACAATTATATGCCGGTAGTTTGACTTAACCACGCCGTCGCCACGTCTGAAAACGCACGTCGTGACGGTACAGTTGTCCGGTTCTGGTTTGACCGGCAGTTTGCTTTCGCGGCCGGCCGTCAAGCGACGAGCGCCGGCACTTAGCGCGGAGACAATTATTTGCCGGTAGTTTTACTTATCCATGGTATAGCCTCCCCTGAAACATGCTGTAACTACTACGACGGCACAAGTCGTCCGGTTGTGGTTTGACCGGCATTTCGCTTCGTTTAACTCAGTCAGAACCTGCTACGGTATATCCTCCACTTAGAATGCCCTGCGAACTTCGCAAGTGTACGGTTGCCTTTCACAATGCACATTGGAGAGAAAAAAAAAAGTGGTGTCGTGTTTCAATTTTTTTATTTCCATGTTGCCAAAATTAATGTCAAACATTTAGAGGTTACGAAAAATTCTGAAATGCACAATACTCACACGAAAGTTACATATTTTTGTTCTTTGGCTGCCTCTGATGACATATGGAAGGGCTATGATATCAGCAAGGCACTACTGAACATCTTGTGCATTTTATGAGATGAAAAAGTCCTTGGCCAGGGAATGTCGCTGGAGCCAACATTTCGACAAACGGGCCTGCTTTGTTAGGGCAGCATTGATGATAACAAGTCCACCTGTCGAAATGTTGGCTCCAGCAAATGCCTTTTCAAGGATTTTTTTCATCTCTGCAAGCTTCCACCTTATCGTCTTTGAATGTCTCCAACACACTCACTTTGCCTTTTTTTTCTTGTTGCACGGTACACAAAAAGTAATTTTAGGCATTATAAAAGGCAACACAAGTCTTAGTTTACACTTAACATGGAAAATATGCACATAAATATTGTCAAAAGTCACCCACAGCGGGAACATTGCACAGTTTCTTCTTTGGCAGCCTCAAATCAGATGGAGGGGTAGGGTATGATAACGGCAATCAGTAGAGGTCAAACTCTACACAAAAGGTAACATCAGGTGATATAAAAAGTAGCACGTCTCGGTTTACAATTTTAACATGGAAAATATGCACATAAATATTGTCACACGTAGTGGGAACAATGCACATAGCAGTTTCTTCTCTGGTAATCTCAAATCACATGGAGGGGTATGTTAATGGCAATTAGTAGAGGTCAAGCTCTACACAAAAGGTAACATCAAGTGATATAAAAAAGTAGCACAGGTCTTAGTTTACAGAATTTTAACATGGAAAATAAGCATATATATATTGTCTATAAAGTCACACGTAGTGGGAACATTGCACAGTTTCTTCTTTGGTAATCTCAAATCGCATGGAGGGGTATGATGCCAGCTACAGTGCCAGTGAAACCTTTCATTGTCTCCATGACATTTCTCACTTTTTTGTTGTTGTTGCATGGTACACAAAAGGTCATTTCAGAAGTTATAGATGGCTTGCACATGATGTCATAGACGCAGCTTCTGAATGAACTGGCACTGCACGATGGTGGCTCTGATGACAAACAAGTTTCGTCTATGTGAAAAGAACATGGCAGGAACATCTGTGTGCAAATAACAAAAGTATACGTGCATGTGGTGTTTTGATAACATTAATGTGGCATCCCTAAACGCCGCGTCCCCACGTGCTGGTGCTCCAACACGGTGCTTTCAATGACATCAATGCAAGCCATCAATAACAAGTAACAAAGTTCTTAGTTTGTACAATGTTGACGTGAAAGCCAACGCACAATGTTGACGTACATATTAGCCAAAGTCACACACACTTGGAACATTGCCACAGTTTCTTTTTTGGCTGCCTCTTCAACAATGTGCAAGGTATATGGTACCAGCGAAGACACCAATCACAAAAAATAGAGTCAAACTTCTCAAGCTCTTCGTGACACTGTTCACATTCCCACTGGTGCATTGATTGTTTCACCTTCACTGTGCTCGTTACAGCGAGCCAAGCATCACTGCTGAAGAAGGGCCTTACAAGGTTGATGTCCACGCACTCGTCCAAAATACCACAGTGCAGCAAATCTGGCTTTGTTTCCACATCTTCTTCTTCAAGAATTTTACCACTGAGGGCACTGTCTGCAGCTGTGTGGCCCACTAGCCACGTCAGGATTGCTGATTTTTTCTCAAAACAAGTGCGTGATCTAAATGGCACAGAGCCTGCACCACGTTTCCGTTTGAGAGGAAGTCCAATAACTGTTGAGCTGTGCCCTTTGGGGCGCCCACACTTCCTCATAGCAGGAGCAACCTTGATGTTTTTAAGAGATTCAGAAGATAGCCCATTTGGCTCATCAGTGTTCGAACATGCAAGGGGTTCGCTTGTTTCGGTTTGTATGAAAGTGGGAGAAACAATGTACTGCGCACCACTTACAGTTGGTGTTTCACCTGAGTCGGAAACAACAGCTTCAACTGCTGGCACAGTGGAGGTGGCAGTGCTGCTTTTGCCTGGTTCTCTAATCTCTTCTTCCGGCAGTGAGGTCGGAGGCATGATGTGTTCGTCATCAGCCTCAAGATCTGCTGTGACTTGCTTTTTAGCAATAATTACATCCTCATCCACAGACCAATGCTTAAGAAGCACCTCTAGAATTTGCAGCCTCTCTCTAAACTTCGGTGTGGAAACTTCAGAAACGATGCTGGCAATCTTGCTAGCAACTGCAGCAGCTTTCCTGTATTTCTGATGGCTAGAAAGTATTGGCTGTTTTTTCGTGTTGTCAATTTGCAGAGGTTCTGGTTGTTCATTTTCTTCTGACACCAGCACCTTCCTGGTGTGGATATAATGTCCTGCCAGCCAGCGGTCCGCACACAAGCTTGGCTCGAACTTGTCCAAACCCAGGTCACAGCGTGTCGCAAACATGTGACAACAGGGGAGACACATGGCCACTCTGAAACTGCAGTTACAGTCATTCGCTGATGCAGCGCTGTTGGAGTGAGCACTGGCTTCATTGGAAAGGCGCAGCTGGCGCTCGATGTGCTTGTAGGCATAAGGTGTCAGTAGCTGACAATATAGCTCGTGATCTTTGTCACTGTTCTTGAGGACCCTCTTCTTTTGTAGCATTGAGGCTGCCTTGTGGCTTCGCTCTTGCCTCGCTGCCTGAACATAGCAAAAGAAGTTTTTTGCAAAGTTTTCTAGAGAACTGTGCCTGTCCACAATGCTTTTTAGCTTTGCATTAATATTTTCTACACGGTTGTTCGTCGAATTAAAAAAATTTCCGCTGAGCCACTTCATGCCCATTGTCCATTCCTTGTAGATTGAATGCCAGTTACTTTCGAAGTACTGAATGATTTGCTTTGGCGACAGTTCCTTTAGGGTCTCATACAAGTTTAAGTACTCATCCTCATTTTTGGCATACACCATCCGCTGCAAGATTTCCAGAGCTGTCTCCTGCTGTGCTTTTGATATACTCATCTTTTGAAGAGAAAGTTCTCTTCTAAAGTTCTCAAGGTGTGAAATGCACAGATCTGTAGGGACGATTTTGGCAGAACTTCTCTTACCACATGGCGCTCCTTGATATCTTTATCCGCCATGGTCACCTTGATCGAGTCCCATTTGCTGTTCAGAGCTTTGAAGACTTCAAAAAACCATTTTAGGGGTCTCCCCGTCTTCCGTCATGAAAAGGCCAACTGCTACAATCTCGCTTTCTCCATTGCCATCTTCTACTACAATGAGGAAGCAAGACATCCGTGTCTCCAGAAGTTTATAGGTGGCGTCAATGAAGATTATTCAGGATAGTTGCTGAAGCTTCTCTTCATCCCCTCATCCTGAAAAAAAATTGCCTTGAGGTCGTTGCTTTCATCCGCCAGGACACGAACAGTGCAGTTGTATTTATCCTGGAGCAACTTCACTGTAGCCTCCAGGTCATTGCGGGGGCACCCTTTTCTGTTCTCAGCTGCCATGTTAGACAAGTCTCTTAGTGTGATAACACTATTTGTTTCGTTCTCCAAGTGCTCTTTTAGGAGCTTTTTGTCTGCACGCAGCTGGAGCATGGATTTAGCTTTTTGTCGCAGCAGAGGTGGCAGCCTCCGTTGCTGAGGTAAGTGCCTATAAAGGGGCTCGGACACGCTGTGATTGGTGTGCTGTAGACACACACTTCGGACTTCCAGGTGTGCTCCATCTTTGGTAGCAACGAAATAGATGTAGAACCCACAGTCTTGCCGGAAGGTCCTGCAAAAACACAGAAAAATAATTGGGGTTGCTGTGAACACGTCTTACACATGTGTGGATAATGAGTAGGATCTAGATTAGGGCACACAAAGCAGTACCAGTGATCTAGCCTCCCTGCATACATTGCATTTACTCTTTCACACCAACTGCAGATACAATGCAGCCACAATGTGGCACTGCAGGTGTAGTGGCCACTTCACAGGGTAAGTGGTACTCAATTATTTGCAAGCTGTTAGTTGAAATCAGCTCAGATTTCAATAAAGTGCTCTATATATATACAAATTACATGAGCTTCATTGCCTTCGCAGGTAATGTACAGTGCTTCCAGCTTAGCGACCCCAACCAGGAAGAATACATGTACTGGTGGCTGACACGCATTCGAAGTGTGCCCGCAGCATGAAGCAGAAAAGTGACATGCTGACCGTTGGTAAACCCTGGTGTATCTTGTGGTTCATGGCAAGGAAATCGAATGGAAAAAAAGCTGTGTTCAAAGCAATTCCTCACTCATAAGTGACTCATGACTGCAGTGAACGAACATTCACTGATTCCCTTGTGAATTCAACTAAGACGACTCGCAGGCAAAAGCAATCTTCTTTTTCTTTTCAGTCGCCACCCTCCAGAAGCTCTGTGCTCCTAGCGTAATACTGCACTGCCTCCAAGATCGGAGGCACCTCACCTGGTTTTGCATTGCCTCCGTGATCGGCCCACCTTTGACTAAGCTACGATGTCATGTCATGGGGGCATCATGTGACGCCACGTCAGAATTTGTGACGTCACGATGACGTCAAATTTTTGCGATCTATGACGTCACGATGACGTCATCACGTGAATCTTTTTTAATCACTTCTAGGAGAGGAGAGGACTAAAGAGAAATTCAGGTAGGCCTTCAGAACAGATGTAGAAACACATGCATGTTACACTGGAAGCGCTCACTGCAAATCTACCAACACATCTTTTGCTGCATGATATGAACGTTGTTGGCGATTAAAGGCTTTCATTTTTCACACTGCTATATGTTGTCGTGCCATATATATATGTACACTGCTAACATGCACAAATGTAATCATGCCACTTACGAGGACGTTCTTTCGGTCGCTGTCGAGGTGAACTTCTTCCCTCCGTGGATGCAGCAGTACTTCACACTCTGATATTTCAGATGCTCACCCATCTTGCTTGCGATGTTGCCGACTCTTTTCTTCGCGGCATTGATGGTTCGCGCATCTCTTTTCCATAGCTGCACAAAGTTAGTTGAGCTGTAGGCGGCGATGGCCTTTTCGAGTTCAGCAAAACTGCCGAACCGGTCACCCACATGGAAGGTTGCGTCACTGGCAGCCAAACGGTCGTCCTGGGGATCGGAGCAGACAGCTGCCCCACCACGCGCGGACGGGCGAGCCTGAACGAAATCGTCGTCTGACGAAGCCATCTTCACAGTGGTCGACGTGGTCCGTTGTGCTGAGAAGCATTCGCGAGTCTGCAACGCCTGCAGACAAGGGCGCTTTCCGTGCGGACAAAACTCGAGAAAGCGCGCTCTTCGCGAGCAGAAGCGCTGTGTAGAAAATACAAAAGTAAAGAAATGGAGCAGGACCGTCCTCCAGAAACACTGGAAGAAGCCCTGGAGGGAAGTGGGGTCCGAAAGACGAAAACCGCAAGCGGGGATGAAACCCTCTCCCCAACTCGGACGGAGGGCCGGCGGCTCTAAACGGGGGCCGGCGCGAGCGACTGAGCAAAGACGTTTTGTATTGATTCTGTGAATATAGTGAGTTGTTTCCTTGTTACTAAAGCTTTCTCGTGTGACTTTCTGACGAGTTTCCGTCGACAAAGTGTAATTAACAAAATCAGAGGCTGGGTCCGAGCCAGTTGGCACATTGACATTATGAAACCGTTAAGCGCACAAAGACGGGAACAAGCGCTCTTTGTGTCGTCTTCTTGTTCCCGTCTTTGTGCGCTTAACGGTTTCATAATGTAATTAACAGAATATGCAACACATTGTTCACGTGACTGCGGCCAGCCAGTGAGAAATATTCCGTTGACGCGCGTTCTTAAAGAATATAGCAAGTAAGAACACGTGACTGTGGCCAGCCAGTAAGAAATATGCCGTCTACGCGCGCTTATAGAACAGAAAGAGCAGGGGAGCAGGTTCTTGGGCAAATACAGCATTTGATACCAGCGCGTCTCAGAAAATCGAAACTACCGGCAAATAACTACAACCTGCCTGCTTATGGTGCCGTCACGCTGCAAAGAAAGTAACAGCGCGAAAGGAACAAAGACGACGGAGACCACGGGACAAGGATTTCTTTGCTCTAAATATGAACCAACTAGCCCTCATCAAGTGTTACTAATGCAAGTCGTCACAGTGCGGTTTCAGGGGTACCAGAAAAAGTAAAAGAAAAACACCGACCAAGATAAAAGAAATTGTGAATTGCTGGTTCTCAATAAAGTTTATTCCTCCTCCTCTGTTACCTTGGTCGGCGCTTTAGAGCACCGACCAAGCGTCGATTGCGTCGATTTACGATGAGCGTCGATTTGCGATACCACTACCGATCGACGATTTACGATACCGCATATTCTGAGCTGCGCTCAAAATATTACGCGGTATCGTAAATCGTCGGTGATTTTTTTCCCTTTATTTCACCATGTTTTCACCGACGTGACGGGACTCCGTCACATGTACCGCCAAATAATGTCTCAGCGCCAGTGCCGCGCTCGTCGCTTGACGGCCGGCCGCTCGCGAAAGCAAGCCGCCGGTCAAATCTTAACCGGACGACTCTTGCCGTCGTAGTAGTCACAGCATGTTTTCAGGGGAGGCCATGGATAAGTAAAACTACCGGCAAATAATTGTCTCCGCGCTAAGTGCCGGCGCTCGTCGCTTTACGGCCGGCCGCGAAAGCCTGCCGGTCAAACCAGAACCGGACAACTGTGCCGTCACGGCATGCGTTTTCAGATGTGGCGACGGTGTGGTTAAGTCATACTACCGGCATATAATTGTTCCCGCACTAAATGCCGGCACTCTTCGCTTGACGGCTGCTCGCGAAACGAAACTCGGAAAATACCCGTGCGCTAAGTACCGGCGCTCGTCGCTTGACGGCCGGCCGCAAAAACAAACTACCACAAAATACCACAAATATTAAGCAATGTTGGGAAAGCATTTTAAATAAAATAAAGCCTTTGTCACATTCCCTGCGAGTAGTTTATTTTTTCCGTGTCGTCTACTGCAAATACGTCCGTGCGCTAAGTGCCGGCGCTCGTCACTTGACGGCCGGCCGCGAAAGCAAATTGCCGGTCAAACCAGAACCGGACATCTGTTGCCGTCACGGCGTGTGTTTTCAGACGTGGCGACGGCGTGAGTAAGTCAACTACCGGCATATAATTGTTCTCTCACTAAATGCCGGCATCTTCGCTTGACGGCCACTCGCGAAATGACACTCGGCAAATACACCCGTGCCGGCAAAGCGCTTTTTGCCTCAGGATTCCGGCATTAACCACGTGACTACAGCCGGCCAATGAGGAGACACTGCCGGCCAAGTTCCGCTCGCGCAATTCAGCCGGATGCCGGGCGAATATATTAAAAGGGAGTGGATATTCGCCCGGCATCCGGCTGAATTGCGCGAGCGGAACTTGGCCGGCAGTGTCTCCTCATTGGCCGGCTGTAGTCACGTGGTTAATGCCGGAATCCTGAGGCAAAAAGCGCTTTGCCGGCACGGGTGTATTTGCCGAGTGTCATTTCGCGAGATATGTCCGCTTTCAAACGTACCGGTTGACTCAGCCAGCGCCCTAAATGCGTCTTGTGTCTCGTACGTCGCTAGCGCACTTGACCCGCAACGGTCAAGACGGGGTCACCAAATGAAGCGCAACTGGCCGCTCTTGAGACAGCGTCTTGTCACTTGCGTGCCCTCCTTTTCACTCGCCTCGTTGGGAGCACCATTCTTCGAAGCTTGGCCTATGGAGCTTTTCACGGGTGGCTATCGGGCTTGCATCTTTACTTCCGCAACGATACAAGTAGTACGTACTGGCCTGGTATATCGCACGCTTTCGTGTGATAAGCTGTTGAGAATTATCGCTGTCGCGCCGAACTCGTCAGCTGCTTTCCACATGTGGCGCGTATCGTTGTAGTCAGTCGCTAGCACGCTATGCTTGGTTGGCATCGCGGAAACAGCATCGTCACCCCGGAATTTCCTTTCTTTGTTTTTCGCTTGGACGCGTTCATTCTTCACTGCCATACCGTGTTCCCCGACGGCAGGAGAACTATTTCCGATCGTGACAGCGCCATAGATCACCAGAGACAAGACCGAGTGCGAAGTTTCTCGAGATAAGAAAAATAGCTGCGGTTTCGGTTGCTCGCAGGCGTGAAACAAAGACGAAAACAACGCACGAAAAACAATAGTAATAAATTAAAGAAGCGGAGGGAGATATGGCCTGTGGAGCACACGCGCTGCCGGCCACGGGCAAAGGGGGGCCCGCGGTGGGGTCTAGAGCGAGTTATTTTCGGTTCGGAACCTCCGGGAAGAATACATGGTTGATTGGGTTGAATAAAGGGTGAATGGCCGTCCCGGCGACCGCCACAAGAGACATGACGCCGGGACCCATTGTTTGCATATATGGCGAGGAATCGCTGTTGAAATAGCCAGCTGTTGGAAGCTCGTTGGCTGAAGACGTCAATTTGTTCAGTCGCAAAGGAGGCAGTGGTTCAGTATAACTTCGCCCAGCAACTGTTGTTGCTAGGCTCTGCAAGAAAAGTACGCATACCCGCTAGTGACGTCGTTCCCTGATGTGATGTGTGCTCCAAATCGACACGACCGTATGATGCTTATACTCTTGGGAACCAGTTCTGGTGTGTTGTAGCACAAAGTACAAGAAATTTAGCAGATGTTGATCTTTCATTTTTTTTTTTTTTGCCAAGGGAGATAAACAAAGTATTATTGCCCTTTCGATCTTTCTCACTTGAAATTCAGATAGAAATTAAGGCGAGTTAGTACCGATTCATTATTATGAAATGGGCACCACTGAATAATGTACAAACACAAGTGTATGTGTTCGTGTATTATTCCGTCTTTTCCCTCTTGAAACTTGAAACACATGCACATATACATAAGGGGGGGGGGGTCTGAACCCCCATGCCCCCCGACAAAATGAAAGCTTGCCTATGTCCCTCTTGGTGGTATACTAACTTAAAATATAAAAACGAGTGTAGTACTACATATCATAACCACGAACATCTTTAGGTTCACTGAGGAAAGCAATTGGGCCTTTACACAAATGAAGTAACCTGTACTCAATCTGAAGTGATGTGTGCATCTGTAGTTGACTACTACATGTTGTAGTTAAATAATTAACTGGTTAACATGCAGAGCATTTGCTCCTCTCGTAAACTGATTCTTTCTGCAGCCTAATAAAAAAAGTTTCTTTCATTATGAAAAAAAAAAAATGTACAGCAATGGCTGACTGCTGTTGACTTACAGTTCGTAGTAGCAGTCATGTGATGGGCCCAATTGATGGCTATTACTCACATGCATAGTTCTGTGCCCGTATACGAGCCCATATAAATGCACTACACCCATACATACTTCGTCACCACAGAAGATTTGAGAATATTTTGTCGCCTTCTTGAATACAAATCAAATAGACACACTGACATTTGAAATTGTAAATATCTATAAGAAAGGAAACGCTTCACACTTCAAATATGTAGACAGCTGATAAATAAGCATCCTGTGAGAACATCCTTTTTATGGGTGCTTTTGCACCCATAAGGACGATTTTCGGGAAAACAAATTGCAGGAAATTGTGTACAAGTTACACACACCAATTAAAATATTAGCCTGTCAGTATTTTATTTTTTTGTACTCCAGTGCAAAGTTGAGGTGTATATATGTGTATATTTTGTTCTTAGGGGAGTTGTTAATTTGTCTTATGTTTAAGTAAACCACAGTTTAGTGTAAATACCAATCTTTAACTTTACTGAACAAACTTAAGTTGCACCTAATATGGCCTTACGTTCTTAACTCATCACTTAGTTTTCATTAGTTAAACGTCACATACTGGCGATGATGGCAGTAACATGGTATACTATTAACCACTTAAGTGCCGATTAAATTACGAAAAACTGTTCGAAAATTGCCAAATTTTTTTATGACACAATATGCTTCAGTAACACGTTCAGAACAGAAAAATACTTGCGAAAACATTTTATGACACATAAAAATGCTTTATTCATCATATTTCGCACCGTCATGTAATACCCAGGCCCACAGCCTGGAATTTTTTTCAGGGGGGAAGGGCGGGGGCCCACTTACTGAAGGCCTTGAAAAACACCTATTTTCGTTATTTATTTTCAGTAAAACAACCCCCTCCATCAGAATTACGGGGGGCGGGGGTGCCCAGGCCCCTAGGGCCCCTCCCCCCCTGGCTGCAGCCCTGGTAATGCCCCATACCTGGGGCATTTGACGTGTATTCCGAAAGAAATTTCTGCAACTCCAGAAAGTAAGGGTTCCATTTGACTTTTTGTGGACAAAATGTACTATTCTTCGAAGAACTACAAACTATATGAGGCTACCGTACTTGTGGTAGCGTTCAAAGCACGGCACTGCACCATGTTCGTTTATAATGCGTGTAAAACACAAGGCGCGCATTTCGCCGTTTAGTGTGCAGACTCTCATTCAATGAAAGCGCCAGTCACGGAACCCATGCTGCCATCTATGCTTTAAATGGGAAAACACCGTTTCACAAGCTGGGCTCGTCAAAAGCCTCTTGAAACATTGCTGAAGAGCCGTGATGAGCACAGTCATAAGCAAAAAAGTGACAATTTCTCATGACGAGCTCAACTCGTCATAAGCAGTTAAGGGGTTAAAAAGGGGTGGCATAATGTCTAGCACACAAGTCACTCAAGAATGCAAATTCTGGTTAAATAAGCTTGAGCGTTTCGGTATGACACATTTAGTGCAAATACAAGTGTGACAGAATCGCAAGGATTACGGGAAATCCATTAGTGTAATTGTATAGCTAATTTTCTGATGAGGCTGTAAAATCCGAAGACTTCGTTCTAATATGAACCGGGTTTTAAAGACGATATGCCTGAAGAGATAGAGCAGCACATCCCAACGCTGCCATTTATTCCAGAGAAAGAACCAAGATCCCCATGCCATGCGTCATTTCTCGTCTTTCTCATTTTCTAGCACGTGCTATGTTTTCCGTTATTAACAGAGGCAGATCGCTCAGCTAATGGCAACATGGTCGCTTTTGCTGTTCACACATACAAGCGCAGTTCGCTTATGACATAAAAAAAACTACAGGCATGGTTCTCATAATGAAACCATGCACAAGAGTCACGTCCCAGCATGAGCAGTGCCTTTCCTGCATTTGAACCATGGCCGGTGCTGCCATTAGATGGGCAAGTAAGCAATGCAGGGAAGTGCACTTGCCAATTTGGAAAAGGGTCTGTTCTAGGGGGACTGCCTAAAACAAATTAAGCAGCATTACATTATTAATACAGTAGCCAGCAACCTGTGTAACCTAAACAGATACAATTTCATGATCATATACAGACTCATACAAATAATGCAAGAAAGCAAGACAGCACAATTTAGTTGCTGCAGGCTGGTAAAACTTGCATGGCAGCTGGTAGATGGCTCAAAATAAAAACTTGAATATACCTCGGCGTAAAGTTAGTTCCTAATATGGCTTCCCATTTATTCATTCATGTCTTAATTTTGCGCTGTTTATTAATCGCCTCACATAAAGAAGGAACTCACTTGGTTCTGAAATGTCAAAAAATGAAGACATTGTTTGGTTTGAGCCATTTGAAAGTCCTAATTATATGACCCAATCAGACACACAGTTTTGTGGAAACATTTAACTTCGAGATACTCTTAGCATGAAAAAAAAAAATGGGCTAAATTATTTGTACTTTTTTTCTTCAAGCAAATGTGATAAAAAATGCAGTTATATACAGTGGAATCTCGTTGATACGATTCTGCATAATACATTTTTTGGCCTTATACATTTTCCTTTTTATTCCTGGCCAACGTCCCTAGGAAATAATGCATTTTCATGCATTTAATACTATCACATCTTTGCCCAAAATTGGATAATAAGAGAGCAAAAGTGGATCTTGACCGATATATCAAGAAATCATATGTTTATTCTTCGGTAAATATACTAACTCAAACTGCATTCCAATTAGCCATGATATGCGCGTTGCAGAGTTGCTACGTTGCATGATGATGAGGATGATGTGCCCGGTGAATAATTTCAGAATTCAGAAGTATACTTTTCAGAATTTACTCCTAGACATTGAAAAGAAGAAAATGCAGTGCAAATTGAACAGCTACTTCAATGTGGCTCAATAAAAGTGAGTTGCTGACGGAGTATGCATATTTTCCTTCTTTTTTTAACCTTTTTGGTTACTGCGATTTTTGCATATGTTTCATTTTCCAGATCCCCTAAACAACATATCAACGAGATTCCACTGTAGATGGTTTGAGTTTCACTGAAACACTATACATTGCTTCATACAAATGACACTTGCTGTTAAATAATCATAGTGAAGGGAACAGCGCAGATACCGACAAGAACAAAAAAAGGCACAAGTTAGACAAATGGTATCTGCACTGTTCCCTTCACTACCTTGTACCAATAAGCCCAAGTGGAAATTGTGCTCAAATAATCATAATTGCCCTTTGTTGGAGTAAGTTGGAAGTAAGTCATGGTGTATCGTGGAGTAAGTCGTGAAAAGTTGCAGTAAGTCGTGGTAAGAGTTTTGAGACTGAACCTGGAATTTAGGAAGGCCGTTTGTTTCGTACAACAGGTATCCACCATGCCTTCGCGGGAGCAGCCCAGGACCAGTTCATTTTCGTGCAGCAGCCCAAACTGCACAGGTCTTTTGCTGGGTTCTGTAGCGTCAGTGCTGGTGATTGGAGGCATCTTCTTGGCCTTCCACAACTGGGACTACAACTGGCTTCTTGTGTCTGGCATTGGGTCGCTACTAGTCCTTATTGCGGCTGCAGTGCCTTTCTGCAGTCGGGAGAGCGGCAGACCGGTTCACGGCAAGCGAGGAAATGGTAGCTTGCACATGGTGAGACTGCACTCATTGTTGCCTCTTGCGTTTATTAAAGTGAAAGCATTGTATGTCTTATCAAACGGGGAAACGTGGCAGTCAGCGTAGTCATCATCGTCGACACGAATGATTTCAACATCATCGTTGTAAATAATATTGATGGTGGTAATGATTATCTTCATCACTTATGCCGAAGATGACAAACACCCTGGCTAAAGAGGAGGTTGGTTGAGAAAATCATAGTTCAGAATATGCAGAGCTTCCCAAGAGAGCTCAAGGGGTTCCTTTGGAACTACTCTAGAGCAGAATTGTTCACGGTAGTAGTCTATTAGAAAACGTAAGAGCTAGATGAAACAAATGTAATGACTCATCTCGAGCTTATTCTCTTAAATGATCAACATCAAACAAAAAATAGATGTTCATATGACGCGGTGACTGAAATGTGTTGCAATAGCAACTTTTGTACCTTCTTGCATAAGGTGTCATTGACGTGTGTACACGTCATAATAATTTGCTGGTTCATGTGTGTGTTGATAAATTTAAAATAGCGCAAGACAAAGCTTGGCATTATGCTGTATGAGTAGAGGACAGTGAGTGGAGCACTTGATTGGCCATCAGCCTTGTTAATGAAGGTGCACTCAAAGACTGTCTGGAAAAAAAAATTTGCAAGGTCAAATAAATGGTCGAATTCCACATTTTTGTTCAGGTATTTGTTGGGCCACATTAATTGAAACGGATGCCATAACCCTCTCTTCTTCTAAGGTGCAACGGCATTACATTTGTGAATGGAGAAGTTTAAGCGGCATACAAAGACAAATTGACGGACGAAATACTTTACAGCTAGCAGTAGGGAGTTTATATCCATGGTTAGTTCGAACTTGGTTGTGGTTTTCTGTGCCTACCTGACCACTATTTGTTGAAATCTGGCCTTAGGTAATTATGCAGCAATTGGCACTACTATAGAACATTCATTTGTGTTCACAGGCCAACAGCGAAACACTGCCATCAGCTCCTCCGCTGAGTGCCACATACTCTGTCAGCCAGCTGTCATTGAACATCCTACCTCCATTGTATCCTGGATGCGACGAACTACCGCCAAGTCCACAAAACAGCCCACCGAATGGTGTTCCCGTCAACCATATTATGAACATCAATGGGCAGAGCTACCTTCTACTGCCCATTGTGTCGCCTACGGCACAGACCAATACCAGGTAGGTCAACCTTGCACCATGCATTTTTGGCAGCCAGTACAATACGAATGCCTTGCTATGAGCCCGCATATTTCGCTTTTGGTGCAAGACAAATGTGTTCAAATGGCCTCGGAAAAAACAAAAAGTCTCGCACTGCACTAGCAAAATGCCCTTTCTAAGCTGTACCCACCGTGGTAGCAGCCCAGTGGCTGTGGTAATGAGCTGCAACACCATGGCTTTGGTCCTAGCCTTGGCAAATGCATTTTGATGGGCGCTAAATGCAAAAAACGCTCATACATTCTGCACTTACATGCACACTGCGGAACTCTGGGCTGTCAATATTGAGCCACTCTCCCCCCTACAGTGTGCCGCATGATCGTGTTGTAGTTTTGGTAGCTAAAACTCCATATTTCGCAGGTCATATGAACATTTCTTTGTGGAAGGTAGATTATTAGTGCAGAAGATTACAATGAAATGGATTCGGGAATGGAGTTTTAGACAGGACATAACACAGATGATGTGATAACGGAATATACACCCAAGGCCTGCGGCACACCGTAAAATGTGTGTATATTGGTGATGCTGTGGGTTTATCGTGTCTTGTCTTTGATTCTTCTCGGTGCTAGAAAAGCCAGTCTCTCAGAAGTCATCAGTCAGTGTCATTTTTCAATGCAATGCAATCCTCCTTTATCGATGAAGAATTTAGACGCTGTCTAAAAATCTAGTAATGCTGCTGTAACACAATTTCACAGAGGCATGGCACCTGTTCATTAAACATAGCCGTTTCTAGCATAACAAGTGTCTATTCGTGGAAAGAAGAGTGCAGTCTACTATCACAAAGTGACTAAATTATTTCTATTTATGTAGCATCACTTATAACCAAGCTACTATACTACACAAAGCCTTTGCTTTAAACAACTTTGTTCTTTTTTTCTCTCACAGCACCACTACAGAGGCACAGAACCCCTGCTACTTCAGCTGCCCTGTCCTGCCTTCAGGTTGAGCTGCCAACGAAAACAGGAAAGTGAGCGGCAGAACGAACTCAACACTGCAGGTTGACGCGAACGTTGTGTCAGAAGTTCCAGTCACAAACTCATCAACACAGAGAGACCTCCTTTGCGAGTCTCCACCAGCAGAAGACATGACGTCTCCAGCTGCCCACATCACCGCTGCCAGCGAGTGTGCCCAGTGCACCCGCCATCCAAGTGTTCGACGCAATTCCACTGACAACGCCGACAGCGGAGCGCCGCGAGCCAGGCTACCCCTGCGGTAACTGCACAATTCAGAAATGGCCAATTGCAACAGCCGACCGAGCCAGTCGAACAAACTCTGTCAGTGAGAGGACAACGATCGAGCTGCCAGACGATCTTCTTAGTGCCTCAGAGACTGATGTTGCCATCAGCGACCAATTGCCGCTCATTGTCATCGACCCCGAGAACTCCGAAACTGTTCTCGAGAATGCTCACGACGACTCTACTGCGAGCACAAATGCGTCGCAGGCCGAGAAACGACACAGACTTTTTGCTGGCGGTAGGGGCAGATGCCAGTGATGTGGACGATGACGACAGGCTCGTTGGGGCCACGCCTCCGCCCAGCTACGAAGAAGTGGCGAGTGAACGAAACCCGAATGCATTTGAAAGTTCTTTCGGAACACTGTGATTGGCCACTGTGATGCTGGACTGTAACACGGTCGTGGTGAAGTCACATCAGTTTGCTCGTGGGAGTGTTGCAATGGTTTAGCTTCTTCTAGGCAGCATGTACAACTTGACAACTCACTAGGAAAATGCCCGTGGAACACTTTTAAGAATTGATATTTTAAAACGCAGCTGTCTAAAGTGAGCTTATTGTGCTCTACTAGATCATGAGTGCATTTCAAGGAAATGAGGCCTGGTCAAGGCACTTTGCTGGGCAGAGTGGGCTTGGATGTGTGTGTGCAGACAGACAGACAACAGGGTCAGTGCATTTAGTGCAGAAGTGTTTTTGACTAACACAGTGTGCGAATATGCAGGGTGTTATGGAAAGTGCATTGTACAGTGTAAATGAAGAGGCAATGATGTAAAGATAAACAAGAAATCTTTTTGCAGGCAGCTTGGCTCTTGGTATGCTTATAATCTATAGTCGAGACATGTAAGACAAATTCAGCGAGGTCATCTGGTGAAATTGAGTAACATTTTTGTTTGGCACTGTCAGTGTCTCTCTCTGACTGCTCAGTCAGTGCAGCACAGATGTTCCGATAGTGCAGTTTATTTTCGGTGCCAATGGGTAAGGGATGGTAAATGAGTGGTCTGGTTGTATGTTGATGCAAATGTAAGGCAGCTAATATTATGAAAAGCAGCGATAAAATAGAGATTAAATGCACTGCTTGTAAAGCAGAATTTGTATAATTTACTTCAGTTGTTTACATCTTCAATATGCAGAAAACAATTCACTGTGGAACTGTGAACACAAATGGAAGTGCTTAAGTAATTTTTTAAACATTTATGACATAACTAGTTGTCTGTGCTGAACTTGCAATACTTGTATTGCAAAACTATGTAAGCAACATGACATGCGAATAGTCACTCAATACTGCAACCCATGTCACAGAATTTTATGGCAGCAAGGCATTCCTTTTGTGACTGGCTTTTGTGCCACATCGTGCTTACTTCATGGTTTC
Source organism: Rhipicephalus sanguineus (assembly GCF_013339695.2). NCBI lineage: Eukaryota > Metazoa > Arthropoda > Arachnida > Ixodida > Ixodidae > Rhipicephalus > Rhipicephalus sanguineus. The sequence continues at coordinate 132,313,622 of NC_051178.1, forward strand.
ACACGAAGGAGAAAAAATGTTCTCAGATTATTTTATGATATTTTGCTCGGCTTGACATTTTGAAACATTTCAGAGCCTTTTTTCTGGTTGTAAGGAAGCTGAATCTTTTATTTTTTTACATGGTATTTTGACGACATATGTGTAAGACGACGACTTGTTGACCGAGTCGGGAACTAGGGTCCAAGCAACTTTGTTCCGTTCACACTGCCTCTGAGAAAAAATAAAGTTTGTGAAATGTGTTTGAACGTGTGTGGAAACAAATACCAAGTAGTACGTACCAAATAACATGCATACCAAGTTTTGCAGCAGTGACTGTCCCCAGTCACTATAAGTAGGTGGTTTGAGAAAAAACAAATGTTGTTCTGTTTAGGACACATAACAGCGGTGGACGTCATTCTTTACATCAGCATTGACAATAAGGTCATCAAGAAATTTTAAGTAATTGCCTTCATAATTAGTCATTTCGGTTTCAGGTTGTGTATTTGACCTGGGAAAGTGCACAAAGAGTCTTACTGAACAGTCTTTCAAGTGGACAAGACACTTATATTGACTACATAGCTCTTCCTGAAAACAAGAAAAATGAACCTAAAGCATGTAGCCAGTTTTTTATTCCCCCAGTGTAGCATTGCATAATAAATACCCATTTCGAATTTGTTTTCATCAATCTCTTCATCAAACTTGGCCTTCTCGCTAATCTTGTATGGAAACTTAAATCAATACATGGGCACAAGAAACTTTCGTCCAAAATAAAAGTTTGTTTGGATGAAATTGCTCATTTTCAGCGGTTCTGGAAAAAAAAATGCACCGCTCACTTATAGTCTGAATAATACCATTTAATTGCTGGCTCATTTATCTATGGTTGTGCTGACTTTAGGTTTTGAAAAGTCTCCTCTACTGAAAATTGTCATTCCAATACTACCAGATCGCCTAGACAAGCCAGGCTTGTCTCCTATTCTGGCTATGTCTTTTCTGTACTCAACTATGTGCACTAATATGTTTTTATTGTAGTGCCCTTTTTATTTTAAAATGTGGACATAAATACAAATTTGATTCTGGTTGGCTTTGTACAGTCCATGTTTTGCTAATTCTCTATGCACAGATTGAACTACACTAAGTGTCAAAAGTGTAAGCTTGTAGTTATGACATATCCAACATGTTATTCGAATACATACATTACTTGTGTTGATACTCTATTGCAGAAATGTTAATGTCTCTTTTCAACATACGTAGCAGAGAAGTGCTACGATCATGCAGATATGAGCACAGAGAGTAAAAACTTTGTAGTTGCAATAGTTTTATTTAGATATGTGTCTATTAAATAAATTGCAGTGTCCGGCATTCTCCATGACGTATTTACACAAATGTACAGAGTAAACTGTAAACAAGGCTTCTTCTCGTCTTAGGAAAACAATGAACGCCAACTGGTATATGTATACATATATATGTAGATATATATCAACAACCATTAGTATAAAAAAACGCAACAAGTGAACGTTAGCTGCAAACCCTCTTTTTGAAGGGTTCGCTTCCCATGAGCCTGTTTCTGACTGACTCCCACATCAGACATTCTGCGTGTGCATATAACATTGCATAAAGTGACTACAACAATGTACTGCCCAACAAAAACAAAAAAAAAAGAAAGCAGCCAGGATGTGACTTTAAGCACTCTTGCTTTGTGTAAGTACACTGCCCCGCATTAAGTTCATCTCAGCTTTGCTGACACAACATTTCAGCTTCTAAGAGTAGCGAAGCTGTCTCTAAATGTCTAACACTCAAAAGCTAAATGATCATCACTGCTGCACTAGCCAACACCCTGTCGATTAGTTTGGAATGATGCAAGAACGAAAGTCTGTAGCGAGCAGCCCAGATCTTGCAAATGCTAAACACTAACGCACTTCTGTTTTCCAGCCTTCTTGTAAATTTCGTCCTTCAACGGGGGGCGCTGTTGACCGTCCTACCATTTTCAACACTAAATACTTAGCACCATAGCGTATATGACATTTCATCGGCCCCTTGGAAGTAACCTACCGTACCATTGTTAAGACTGCCACAATCAAAATCTCCTTCACAGCCGTACAGAGCCCGCAGCGTTCTGACCATGTTTCTAGGCTATTTTACCTTTCCTTACTATTTAGTATGCGTGAAATAGATAGCAAGCTGAGAATTCTGTGCTATCGCGTCCACAGTAATAGATATCTCTGCAATCTGGTATGTGCAGGCGAGGCGACTCACTCAGCCCACTTTCGTCAACGGTTAGTAGAACTGTGAAAATTTCCCCAACAGGGTGCGGTACTAAAGTATGTCACTACGCTAAAGATATATGCTTACGATTTATGTATGTACAACTGACTTGTGTAGCAATCTAGTCTATGTGTACTTGTGGTCTGGGCACTGCAATCTGTACAATAGAACTCTAAGCAGCTACAGCTTCACGGATCGTTTTGCAGCCACTGTCCGACACTAGGGCACGCATGGAACATCCCTATTCCTATGATACAAGGTCATTGTGCACTTTCATTTCTATAATACTTCCTTGCAAACAACGTTCTAAACTTGCTCCTTGCTCTCGTGATTGAGGCAGTAAAACTATGCAAGACAACTCTAAAGAGACCAACTCTAAGAGACACTCAACATCACAAAACACCGAAAAGCCTAAAAAATAAGCTAGTTAGATCAAGCCTGAAATACGTATGGCAATCAGTGGAAGTGCTCAAACGAACTGCTTACATTTTTTTTACCCCCCTATGTCGTGCACTAGCAGCCACAACCACAAAAACCAACTTACTACGTGCAATCTATCAAATTGAAACTGCAAACCATTAACGCTGCACTCACTGAGTCAAACTAATAAACGAGCACATCGAAAGTGACACGAGAGAGTTCATTCTTACTGCACTGTCTTCAAAGGGCCTGCTTTGAAGAACTGCACGCACCCCACATGCAATTCAACGCGACTAACTTTGCAGAGTTTCACTGTAAGTGCATACTTTCATGGTACATGCCGTATGCATTCACTGTACCCAACACGGATAATGTCAAACGTGTGCAAGGTTCACGTGCCGAAATCTGGTACAATGTTTCGTCACTCCAGTTTGCACCAGCGTGGCACATTGAACATCAGTATATATAAGCTTCAAGCAAAAACTTGCATCTAAGAATTGCAACATGGTGCAGTGCATCACAGGAACAGCAAAACAAGCTATATAAACTGCCTGCAAAGGCCACTACTGTATAGCACATTCAATGCGACATAATATGCAATGCAATGCAGCAAACCTTCTGGCCATTAAGCATTGATCATCTTCCCCAAAACAGAGTGTATACATATATAGTATATATGACTTTTACAATCTAGTAAATAAGCGTGCTAGAACAAGTAATCACACAGTTTCACTGTCACAACCAGTGGTGCCAACAAGATAAAAACAACATTGTTAACAAAACTTAAAGTGCGATAATTAATTAAAATGTTGCACGAGCCCTTGCAATGCTCTCTGTGCTACAGTGGCGTTCCTCGCAATATAGTAGTTAGTGGTTACTTCTCTCTGTTCGTGCTTAATTTGGAGACTGCAAAAAGTGTACTTGGTGAGTCGGAGTGTCAGGGAATGCTGACAGTTCCCTTCCAGGCACCTGGGTCGTGAATGCAGAGGGCGCTTTTGAGTCGACCGTTGAGGATGTTCAGGAGGAAGAACGGAGCGACGACGTCGAGATTCCGATGACGACGAGCTTTCCATCGCTGAGGCTGCAGATGAGGTGCGAGTTGGTGGGTGTGCGAGCCACCGTCAAAATGGGGGAGCACAGCGGTAGCGAAACCTTTTCGGCCAAGCTGTGGACAGAGTGAAAAAGTAGAGCACCAGTTAGAGCCCGCGGCACTGTATTAAAAATTAATTCAGTCAGAAAAGACTGATGGTTCTGTCTTTCACTTGAAGCTTTGAACCAAGTGAGTGCAAAAAGTTTACAGAACACGAGCTTTAGGAAGAGCTGAATAATTGTGAAGCCTATGCATATAGTCTTAGAGAATCCAGAATTGTAATCCGCAGTTCTTTATTTGACCTACACTGTAAATAGATGCACTGCACGTTCTCTAAGACAAAAATTGATACCTCTGTTAAAGAAATCTGCATCCTGAAAGCTATTGTGGCGGACTGAATCTAGATGGTACACAAGGAAAGGCTTTTTTTTTTCAGCCTGAATAGGCAGCAGCATCACCTTCATTCACTGGAAAGAGTCTATAAAGGATAATAATAATATCTGGGGTTTAACGTCCCAAAACCACGGTATGATTATGAGAGACGCCGTAGTGGAGGGCTCCGGAAATTTCGACCACCGGGGGTTCTTTAACGTGCACCTAAATCGAGTCTATAAAGGAGCTCCTGCAGTGTCTCTAAGTTCAACTTCAATCAAAATAAGTTTTACTAAGTGAACTTAAGATTCATATAGTTTTCTGAAAGTCATGTTACAAAATTAAGCTTGCCAACTAAAAAAAAAGTGCGGGAGTTATAAAGTCTCTGTTCATCAGAGTAAGAGACAGGGGACAGAGGCGAGGTGACCCACCCGAACAATTCGTAGATGACAAGCAGTCCTTCTTCATCACCGGTGATAAGATAATCATCACAGATGATCATATCCGAAATGGCCCTTGCCACTTCCTTCCTCAGCAGATACTTCCCGTTGATCGTGTATAGATGGAGCACATAACCAGATTTCTGAAAGAACAGGTGGAAAATACAAACGTCATAGCATCAAAAATATTGTAGCATATGACGTGCGAAGACGTACTACTGGCGGTAAAAATTACTTTTCAGCTGTGCCTTCTGAGCAGTTAAACAAGTATGCAAAGAAGACCGCAACTGACTCATTTCAATGAAAAATGTACCAAGGTGCAGAAACAGAACACCAGCTTCACTATGCTACTAACGACAGTGCCTATGTGACGCTACTTTCACGGCCAATCCTCCGAATCCTCTATGCAATAACAGCCATACTTACAAAGTAAAAGAAACATTCACTTTTTTTGAATACGGGAGCTTACTTATGAAAAGCGCACTTCTAAATAATTTTGTGCCACATTAAAACTTGGTAAACTGGAACTTCCAGAAGCAAGGTGCTGATACATTTAATGGTTCCGAATACACTTCAATGCAGTGTAATACTATATATTGCATGAAATACACAACCTTTCACAACAAAGGACATGAAATATTTGCAGAGTAGGCAATATTTATTCTGAAAATCATCAGCACTTTCACATGACAAGATGGCATTACAAAAGCCTCCGAATGTATTACGTAGCACTGTCTGTAGCGAAAATTTTGACTACAAATTCGTTATCAAAGCAAACAACAGTGCACAATCAAGGGATGTTTTTGGAGCCTCCACCTTGTTTACATATGTGCAAAAGCATAATACAGTTCAACCTCTTCAGTCCCTTGAACCACAATCTCAACACACAGGCTCCTAATCTCCTTCATATCTCAAGAAAGACTTGAAAACCCTTGCTGTGCGAACTCCATGCATAAACACTGACCAGGAGTGCCTGAGGATCCGGGCAGCTGTGAACGCAGATGAATCCCAGGTGTGAAACAGACAGCAGCGCCACCTGTTCGGGCATGTCACCAGGAAGCCGTAGGGTGTGCAAGAAGTGGCCTTCACGCACGCTGTGGACATTCACGGTTCCATCCTATGAGCATCACACAGAAAAAAGAGAACTTTAATGCCACAGTCAGGCATACATACATTATAAGCAAGAGAGCCCAAAGCACTCCTTAATCTCTTAAATTACAGCAAAGCCATTTGGTCACGCAGTTTCATTTTCCGCATTTCCTATAGTATGTGTATTTGGCTTTCCCCCAGTCCTCCCTTCTTCATCTTATATAGTTAAACGTGAAAATAAAACATCAATTAAACGCATGGGCTATAGTATTTCTAAAGAATTTTTCGTGTTTGCATGAGTTGTGGTGTTTGAAAGCACTTAGGTTGGGGTGTGACCATGTTTCGGTTACCTTATGGAAGAGCCAGGGTAGGGGCCAGTTGGTTGTACATGGTGTAAAGTTTGCGCGCTACAAGGATAAGAGTGGACGAGGAAAGAACGATATGGGACAACACAGCGCATGTTGTCCCGTATCGTTCTTTCCTCGTCTACTCTTATCCTTGTAGCACGCAAACTTTACACCATATACCTTATGGACAGTGTGCCACAGCACAAGTCTATTTATTGTTCATTGCTATAAGCTCTAAAAGTGAACAAAAAAAAAGTTCAGCCTTTCGGCAACACTGCTTTACAGGAAAGCCAACATAAGAGGCATGATTTTGTAAGCAGTGAGAACACAACTCAGGTCAAACGAAAATGCCCGCGATAGTGCGCAAGTGTTATATGACTTGAACCAACACACTGATTCGTGCCTACACAGCCTTGCAATGAATGCCTCAAAAGTGCCACACTCCTGTTAGCAGAACAGCACAACAGATTACCTGTAGCGTTTGCAGGTTGTTCTGTATGGGTGCACATCTCGATAATGTATCAACAAAGGCCTTCCCTAATTCCTCAAGCACCTCTGCATTCACTACATCGCCTTATATAATCATATTATCGATTACTTATCTTTCAACTCACCCTCAAGATGTGCTTGCGGTCATGCTCATTCTGTACAAGTACCGAGACAGCTTTCTCGAGTGCTATAAACGGCATAGCTGTACAAGCACAGGCAAGGCAATAGCAATGAATTCAACGCCTAGTTCAGCAATATGTACTGTAGTAAAGCTGTGTCACATGGAGGAAAGACGGTGCTTGTTTAGTATGTCTTTATTGACTTATTGGGGAACTGGCAGAGTAGGAAACATGCCAAAGCAACATCTTGGCATTGACAGGTACAGCTGCAGGAGCTCCACATTCCTTTTGACTATCTGGAGTAATTGAACATGAACTTAAAAATGCACATATGCAATATCAAGTAAAAATGCATTATAAATTTATTACTAATAATACTAGAAATTAGAGCTGTGCAAATAGCAACATTTTGGGTGCGAAGCGAATTCGAATATTGAAGTGTGAGTGCGAATCGAATCGAATATTTTTCGAATATTTCTCGAATATTTATAGAATATTTTTCGAATACAGTAGACTCTCGTTAAACGGAACCTGAAGGGACCAAGAAAATGTGTTCCATTTAACAGGAGTTCCGTTTACTGAGAGATGAACAGGAGTGCAGAATCCAAGTATGAAACCAATTATATTAGATGCAGTTGTTCCGTTTAAGCAGCAGTTCCGTTTAACAGATTTCCGTTTACTGAGAGTCTACTGTACTTCGAAGCGAAATTGCAGAAAAAAAAGTTGCAGAGGATTCCTAAGCATATTCTTATGAGATAGCAACATGAAAGTGTTTCTTTTCGCTAGGTTGAAGCGCAATGTAGAGGCCGAATTGTATTTATGTACATGATTTGGTGCAACCAAAGTGTTGCCGACAACACTTTACATATGGTAGGCAAAGATGCCATTTCCTCAGCCTCTCCTCCTCTTTCAACTTCTGTGGAAGCCCAATTGATGTGGCGGACAAGGGTGTGCTCCCTTCAAGTTCGGAGTTCCAAATCTGCCTCATAGACATCAATATATAATAACATCTGAAATTTTGGATGCTAAAAAGCTTTGGCGTCCAATTTTTCGGACCTCCTGCCCAAATTTTAGGTCCAAAACAGCATTAATTGAGCCCCCACCTCTGCCACATCTTTCATCTCCATGTTGAAACCAGCGTTTTCTTTAGTTAATACATTTGGCAACCGTAGAGGAGCTTGAAAGGCAGCTTTGCTGCAATGCGGGGGTGTGATGAGGTGAAGCATATTGAAAATCTAAGAACCACTTTCAACTGGACGTTGTGTCTTGGCCAAGTTCGACCGTAACGGAGCTTGAAAGGCAGCTTTGCCGCAATGCGGGGGTGTAATGAGGTGAAGCATATTGAAAATCTAGAAACCACTTCTAGGCGGACGTTGACTGTCTTGGCCAAGTTCGACCGTAACGGAGCTTGAAAGACAGCTTTGCCGCAATACGAGAGTGTAATGAGGTGAAGCATATTGAAAATCTGAAGGGGGCACTTTCAGTCGGACGTTGACAGTATCTGTTTTTGGGAAGTTCGAATAGTTCGAATAGTAAAATTGCAGTGCGAATCGAATCGAATAGCAAACACTATTCGAAAAATATTCGAAATTTCGAATATTCGCACACCCCTACTAAAAATTAAACCCACAAACTTGTTCAGGTTCAGCAGTAGAGCATTATTGCCCTAAACAAGTAAGGAAACAAACAACAACAACAAAAAGACGACAACAGGAGTCTATTATGTCCACCTGTTAAGCTGGAGATGATGCCTAACACTGTTTCCTATTAACTTACTTTTGATCCAGAGAGAGCCATGTCGAGTTCTGTGATTACTGCAACGCAAGTCACCTCGCTGTCATGTCCACACAGAATCTGAAATGGCTTGTTGGGAAGGAAACTCCCAGATCCCTGCACAACAAAATGAGAACATGCCTATATTTGAACACAGCACAAAGAACTAGATATTACCAGATGAATAGCCTCACTGAGATGTCACTGTGAGAATGACTCAAAGGCTCGAGAGTGTTCAATTTAATGATGTAAACACCTAACAAGATTTATCATTACACGGATGCCCCTTTAGTTCTTTCACATTTATGGCCACAACCTCTCACAGCAAGCTTCCTTTAATATGAATATGAAGGCTACCCTGCTGTTTTAGCAAATACATAGTCTCATCCAACCCACACTGTAGTAACCTGTAAGAAATGGCTGCTTGGATGCCACATCACATAGTTCAGGGAAACAGCACGGAACAAGATTCCTAGCTCACCAATTGGTTTAGCTCCCAGATGATGCATGTTGTATCACGAGAACCAGTCATGAGGTACATTCCACAGGTGTCTGTAGCGAGGCTTGTGACCACATCTACATACGAGGAGGAAAATGAAATGTGAGGCAGTACTATGTTACTCTAACAGAATTGTTTTTAGAAAATGTATATTGTTTATAGGCAGGATCTAACCCAAACTAAGCAAATAAAAACCAGACACAGATGACTTGGATTCATTCAAGCTCCTCAAGATTTTTGTCTTGACTTATTCATGTCCGAGCCAAGTATCAGCCAAAACAAAGGTAACATAAACAACCAACCAAGTTGCAGCTAACTTGTGTTGATTGAAACACCTTGGCACCACAGGTACTTGACAGAAATATGCTATGTATATAGGAAGTCAAATCAAATGACAATCACCATAACCAAATGGGAGTGAAGACTCACACAGAAAAACCTAAAAGCTCCAAATTCAGATAAACATGCACACAAAATTGGAAATTATTGAATGACACAGTTTTGGCACATAGCAGTAGTCAAATGTCCTGCTGTTATGCATGACAGACTATGTTAACGCGATAGCATTAAAGAGCTCATTTCACAGAAATTCTGGTGTCGTCAGTGGCAGCATCCTTGGTTGTGAGCGAAAAATCAGCGTTGTCCGTGAGCGAAAATTCGAGGTATATACAAATGAAGAAATAATAAGAGATCGGATCTAGTGGGACAGCGGATTCGAACCTATGACCTCTTGCTCCGTGGCGCAATGCATTTAGTCGCTCGGCCACCACGCATACATCTTCTAGAATGCTAACGGCGAGATGTTTATATAGTACACCAGATAGCATTGGCAGTACACCTATTTTGGAGGTTCTTCAGCGGCTTGACTATGCACCCACAAGATGGCTCAAAGGGCCCATGGCCACGCTTTTAAACACTATCACCCCGCCGTGTGGCCATGTTTCGTTGTGCTGCATGCATGGATATTAGACCCGGAGGGCGTCCAATTGGACTCGGAGGGCGTCCCGGACAGCGTTTGTGGTGTCCTGACTTCTTTCTTGTGTCCGTGTTTGCACGCCCTGTCTTTTTAGAATGAATCCGCACCTTGGCTTTCCTTGCGGAACGGTTTAAGTCTCCACCGAGAAGCCAAGACAGGCTAGCGATTGGGAAGGCGATATGAACACGGCACGATTATGCTACCGCATTCTACTCTTGAAGGCGAAGCTCAAGTGTACTCCAAGTTCTGCTGACAAAACAAAAAATTAAGCCAAAAATATTCTTGCGAGCCAGATTCTGATGTAGCATATTTCAAGTGTCGTGTCTTTCATTATTTTTTTCTTTATTTTTCTGAGCCGCTTTTTAGTGTGGGAAGCTGTGTGTTCAACTGCCCCTTTGCCTGAGGAAGCAAGAGGCCTCGGAAGCAAAGTATGTTGCGTCAGCTAAGCCATCCCAAAACGCAAAAGAAACATAGCAGGCCTACATTACAGGAGAGCAACATTCCAGATTGCAAAACAGTAGAGCTGTGCGAATAGCAAAATTCTGGGTGCGAAGCGAATTCGAATATTGAAGTGTGAGTGCGAATCGAATCGAATATTTTTCGAATATTTCTCTGAATATTTCTAGAATATTTTTCGAATACTTCGAAGCGAAATTGCAGAAAAAAAAGTTAGAGAGGATTCCTAAGCATATTCTTATGAGATAGCAACATGAAAGTTTCTTTTCGTTAGGTGGATGAAGCGCTGGAGGGGTGGTGTTTCATAGTTGTCTTATCAAGAATGAGGCACTGTAGAGGGCGAATTCTATTTACGTACATGATTTGGTGGAACCAAAGTGTTGGCGACAACAGTTTACACGTGATAGGCAAAGATGCCATTTCCTCAGCCTCTCCTCCTCTTTCAACTTCTGTGGAAACCCAACTGATGTGGTGGACAAGGGTGTGCTCCCTTCAAGTCCGGAGTTCCAAATCTGCCTCGTAGACGTCGATATAAAAGAACATCTGAAATTTTGGATGCTAAGAAGCTTCGGCTTCCGATTTTTTGGACTTCCTGCCCAAATTTCAGGTCCAAAACAGCATTAATTGAGCCCCCACCTCTGCCACATCTTTCATCTCCATGTTGGAACCAGCGTTTTCTTGAGCTAGTACATTCGCGACCGTAGCAGAGCTTGAAAGGCAGCTTTGCCGCAATACCGGGGTGTGATGAGGTGAAGCATATTGAAAATCTAGGGACCACTTCCAATCGAACGTTGACTGTGTCTTGGCAAAGTTGGACCGTAACGGAGCTTGAAAGGCAGCTTTGCCGCAATACCGGGGTTTGATGAGATGAAGCACATTGAAAATCTAGGGACCACTTCCAATCGGATGTTGACTGTGTCTTGGCTAAGTCCGACCGTAACGGAGCTTGAAAAACAGCTTTGCCGCAATACTGGCGTGTGATGAGCTGAAGCATGTAGAAAAATCTAAGGACCACTTCTAATCGGATGTTGACTGCGTCTTGGCTAAGTTTGACCGTAACGGAGCTTGAAAGGCAGCTTTGCCGCAATACGAAAGTGTAATGAGGCGAAGCATATTAAAAATATGAAGGGGTCACTTTCAATCAGACGTTGACTGTATTTGTTTTTGAGAAGTTCGAATAGTAAAATTCCAGTGGGAATCGAATCGAATAGCAAACACTATTCGCAAAATATATTCGAAAGGTCGAATATTCACGCACCCCTACAAAACAGCATTGTTGCAAGTTATAGTGGTGCTGCTATTACCAACCTTTGTGCAGAATCACGTGTGCCACCTGCTTCGAACGCAACAGGCTGTAGGCCCGTACACTGTTGTCCCAATGGCCTCCAGAAACAAGGAACTTGCCATCCGAGCTTAGCACAAACAGGCGGCTGTGCACCTTGGCCCCTGGCTGGAACACTCCGGCCAACTTCTTGGCACTTCTGAAATGAAAAGATAACTATATTATCAAAAAGGCAATACCATTTTAATTAATAAACACTGACATAACAAGCACCACGTGCACACTTCTGCATGGCAAATGTGACTGCTCCATTCCAGTGACACTGTATAAACCATACATCGTTGAGTATCTAAGTACTCAACAATACCTAAGTACTCAATGATAGAGAAAAAACTTTGAGAAAGGTCTGCAAGTTTGTAGACAATGAAACTAACTCACATTACTGCAGGTAGTGTTAAATAAGTGTGTAGGTTACCCAGTACTGGCAAAACTAGTGCTTAATCACAAGTGACCACTAAACAGGCCAAATGATTAATGATATTTCTGCCAACGTGGCAAACACAGAAGACAATGGTGCCAAACTATTGCAGTATGTTTGTCCTGGGACTGAATACTGCAACAATTTTGTTCCAATGCTGTTCCTTCTTGCGTGTTAGTCAGGGGTCAGAGCGGCGCTCATGTTATTACCGGACCAGCTAATCGTGAATGATGAACTTCTCAAGAGAAATAGAATGGCACTGAAGGAATCCTTATACATTATCATTGTGTACCTGTGGTTCTACTGCCTGTATTGTTTGCCATGTTGAGAAAAAATAACTAGGCCAGTTAAGAAATTTTGTGAAATCTATCTTTACCAGCCCAGCAAAAGAGAGATAGACAGTAGACGGATGAGTGTGAAGACAAACTTTGGTTGTTTACATTCACAGCAACAATCGTGTCAATTGGCAAGAAAGCCTACCAGAAGGCAGTCAAGCATAAAGCACAAAAGATATTGGAAACAACAATAAAGGCAATGGTGCATCTCACAATATCACTGGGATTATTTTTCAGTTTTGTATTTAGTTCCGCTGCTAAAGAGTAAAAAAAAAGTGGTTCAGCTACAAGGTTTTCAAATGCTGCCTCATTTGCATACAATATTAATAATAATAATAACAATAATAATATCTGGGGTTTCATGTGCCAAAACCACGATGTGATTGTGAGGCACGCTACAGTGGAGGGCTGCGGAAATTTTTGAACATCTGGTGTTCTTCAACTAGCACTGACATCGTGCACAAAAGATTGACTACACTGAAGGCACTTTTAACTTTAACCAGGAATCACCCTTGGTTTCTATTTGCAGGGATACTACTGCACTAAATCACACGGCCTGAGCTAACCATTCATAAACATAAAAACTATGCAGTACTCATTTCAATGCTGAATATTTGCAGTAATGGACAGTATCTATCTCATATGTAAATGCATATATTTAGTTGTAGACATAACCACACTTTGCTAACAAATGATTCAATAAGTTTTATCTGCAGTTAAGTGTGTTAAGTAAATTATGTCCTCTTCGAGTTACAAGGAAAAACAGTTCTGACAATATGCGAAAGCATCTCTCTTTAATAAAAAAAAAAAGAAATCCGGAGAGAAGGTTGTTGATCTTACTTGGGGTTTTGTATGTTCGGATCCCGTTCAAAGGTGAAATAGTTGGGATAAGACCGGGTTCTGTCGTAGGGCAGCCAGCCATGCACCCCAAGTGAGCCATCATAACCTACGGTGACCAAGGTATCCATGAGGCCATGTTGCATAAAGGAACGTGCTGGTGACCGAGGGATATTCACGTGCACGACTGGACAGCTCAGCGGAGCCTGCAGCGAAAACAGAAATTTAAAATATGAACAGGTTAGGCAACACTCTGCGACGAGACACTGCTCCAAAAAGGTCTTGGTAATGGAACCGATCGTTCTCAATGAGTACCGATCATGGCATGTTATATTCTGCCAAATAAGTAAGAAAGCCAGTAAGTTGGCTTGTCAGCAACCAACAACAAAATGTGCACAGTTTTTCACGCGTTCTCAGCAGACAGTTTTGTTCCATGTACTTTCAGCACACGAGGTGTGCACATATATGTTAACAGACTGCAGATCTAGCAACGCCATTCAATTTTGAACAATGAGCAAAATGCTTACATCCACTACATAGGCCTTGAGGTTTTGCAGGAAGAGGAAGAGGTTTGGGGGCTTTGTGTCAGACTTGGTCATTCGTAGCATGGCTCCCTCATAAGAGAGCCTTCTTGGGTGAGGTTCCTGAAAGAGAGTAGACTTTTTTTCAAGTTGTGCATTCCAACAGTCATCACAAAAAAGTATTGTTCTCACTCCTTGAATAATGTGCTCACTTGATGTGCAGCACACTGCATGACTAAAGCTAAGCCCCTTTACAAGAGACACACACCAGGGCGCAGTTCTTGTCCCTTATTAGAGGTGTCTCTTATAAGCAGGGTATTACATTCTCATTTCCTGATCAATCCCTCTTTTGATGTGGGCACAATATTGTCTCTTATACCCCATTGTCCGTTATATCTCTAGTGTCTCTTATAAAGGGGTTCAACTATTATCATCATTCTCAGCCTAATTTTATGTCCGCTGCAAATGAACGCTTCTCCCAATGATCTCCAACTTGTCCTGTCCTGTCCTGTCCTACATCCTTTGCCCTGTCCTGCAGCCCTCGGCTTCTTTCCCCCCCTCCCCTCCCTTGGTATGGTTTCTATTTAGTCCTGGTAGTACTATACATAAATGATAAGTGGCTTTCAAGATAGTCTTTCAAAACTTCACTTCAATACTAATGTACCACCCCATATTCTCCGAACCATCCTGTATATGTAATCTACACTTAATTGTCCAAAGTGCTCCATTTGTGTTCCTAATAAAACCTGCATCGTAATGCACGAAGTAATCATGTACACCTGCTACTTCACGAATAGTACTAGTACTAGGTTCTGAACATTGTCTTACATTAATTGCTGAAAAAGGTTGGACGTATTTTGACACTATTTAGTTCATATTGTATACTTAGTTGTATTCTATGCCATTTCAGACATGACTATTAACACACCTAATCGATTACTCCGTAAATAGACAGCGGTTAGCGCTCAAAATTATTCTCTGTGTAGGATAACATCCAGTTCATCGCCCTTCCCTAAGCAGGTTCTCTTCGTGACACTGGCCTTCCAAAACATAATGTAGCAGTGAACACTAGGCCAATTTGTCAATATTGTCTGGGAAGATGCAATTTTTCCCATAAATTGTCTTCAGGAGGAAATATATGTTTGAACACAATTGAATAGCCAAAGCATAACCACATGGTTAGGCGTTGGCTATTCCTCAAAGCATAACGAAACGGTTGTCACAACTCTATTCTAAACTTCTTTTGCAAACAAACAAAAAAATTTTTTTTTAAATGATTCGAAAACTCTAGTCAATAATATGCTATAGTGAAGCACTATGTGTATCTGTACTGCCAAACTAATCATTAAAGTAGCCTTTTGAACCATTTCTCTTGATGGCTGATGGTTTCGTTGTTTAATAATAATATCTGGGGTTTCACATGCCAAACCACGATATGATTATGAGGCATGCCATAGCAAAGGGCTCTCGAAATTTTGACCATCTGGTGTTCTTTAACGGGGTCATGAAGCACCCCTTGGGCTTGTTGAAAAAACACATCCTGCGGAAAGCTGACACGGCTATGAACTGCTCAGCCAAATATTGCAGTCGTACGCGCCGTGTAAAGGCTACAAGCGGAACGCGAAGTTGCTGGTTTTCTCAGGCGCGCCTCTTTTAAACAGAGGCCGGTTCTCCCTCTCAGTCGTGGTGGGCGTCTCCCTTGACGCCACTATCTCCTGTTCAA
>NC_051178.1:132329208-132378950 GCF_013339695.2 Rhipicephalus sanguineus
TCTTCATCCACTGGAAAAAGTCTAGCATAAAGAAGCTCCTGCAGTGTCTCTAAGTTCAACTTCCATCAAAATAAGTTTTACTAAGTGAACTTAAGGGGGGACACTGGTCTTTCAAGATGTAAAATCATGAAAAAAATCAGTTTTTTAAAACAGCATTTCTGTAACATACAGGCATTGCCGCAAGTACTGACCAAGTTTCTTACACCTTGGATTGATATTTCGGCCACAGCATCAATTTAACCGCAAAAACAGGCTAAATTCTAAATGAAAAAAAAAAAGCACATAAATGGAGCTCTTGATGCTACGAGGCTGTTGAATGATGTATGCTGCAGCAGTACTCATGCAAGTTATATCCCTGGTGGCTACTAATCATCTAACAAAAAAATTTTAATATTTTGTGTTGGATGAGGTTCAAAATCGGCATAATTTGTTTTTCTGCATTTTCTCAAAACCTCAGTTTTTGACTCTATGCAACCTTTTGGGAGTGGTCTTTCAGTAATCAAAGCACCTAGAATTGTAATTCTTGTTGCACTACTGAGCTACATGAGTATTGCCCACAGGGGTAGCAGCAGATTTTTATATTTCAGTTTCAATGTTTTTTTAATTGTCCGTGCATTAAACAACTAACTAGCCACATCTTGAACAGAAAGCTTTGATATGCTGTATAATTCTTAATAGTTTGCACATCAAAAAAAGTATTCCTACCCCTGTGAAGCTTATGTTTCCTAGTATCCGGCTATGTGCCTAAAGCAAGATTTCGATGAGTAGTTCTTGCTCCATTGTTCGCGGAAACAATGCCAATTAATTTTAATTAACTTTGGAACTAATGGACATATTTGAAAAACAATTGCATATATGGAATCAGCAAAGAAAACTAAACAAGACTGTGCAGTTTCATTAAATTCGGTAAAGGGAATCTTGACGATTTTTAAGAACCCACTTCCCCCCTTAAGATTCATATAGTTTTTTGAAAATCATGTTAAAACATTAGGCTTGCCCACCAAAAAAAAAAGTATGGGAGTTATAAAGTCTCTGTTCATCAGAGTAAGAGACAGGGGACAGAGGCGAGGTGACCCACCCGAACAATTCGTAGATGACAAGCAGTCCTTCTTCATCACTGGTGATAAGATAATCATCACAGATGATCATATCCGAAATGGCCCTCGCCACTTCCTTCCTCAGCAGATACTTCCCATTGATCGTGTATAGATGGAGCACGTAACCAGATTTCTGAAAGAACAGGTGGGAAATACGAACGTCATAGCATCAAAAATATTGTAGCGTAGGACGTGCGAAGACGTATTACTAGCAGTAAAAATTACTTTTCAGCTGTGTCTTCTGAGCAGTAAAACAAGCATGCAAAGAAGGCCCCAAATGAATCATTTCAATGAAAAATGTACCAAGGTGCAGAAAGAGAACACCATCTTCAATATGCTACTAACGAGAGTGCCTATGTGATGCTACTTTCATGGCCAATCCTCCGAATCCTCTATGCAATAACAGCCATACTTACAAAGTAAAAGAGGCATTAACTTTTTTTTTAATAGTACGGGAGCTTACTTATAAAAAGTGCACTTCAAAATAATTTTGTGCCACATTAAAACTTGGTAAACTGGAACTTCCAGAAGCAAGGTGCTGATACATTTAAAGGGGTACTGACACGAATATTTTCAGTTGTTGTTTGTTTGCGTCAAATGAAAAGTCAAGCCCTCAAGAGCCTAGAAAAGGTAGTGCTAAGCGCGAGTGCGACCTGAAAAAGTAATTACAGTATGTTTTTAAAAGCTAGTTTCGGTTCCTACTGTACCCTGACGTCACAACACGGTATGAGCTTCTCGTCACGTGCTCGCACAATATATAGTGACGTTTCCACGGCCGCTCCGCACCGTGGCTCCGTTGGTGACGCACAAGCGGCCATTTTGGAAGTTTTGGTACCTAACGTCATCACAACTAGCCAGACTGCTGCGTGAAGTCGCCAAAAATTTGTACTGTAGCCTGACGTCAAGCCAGTGTCGATGTCAGTAGGTGCTTCATAAAAAAATTGACTTTAATATCAAATTAAAATATCTTATCAGTATTTGCTGAGCTTCACACTCGCTCAGAGCCGTCTCTGCATACAGGAGATTTGTATGGCTGAGTAAACTCGCCTTCCAAAAAAGGTGTCAGTACCCCTTTAATGGTTCCGAATAGGCTTGTGCGATAGCAAATTTTAGGTTCGAAGCGAATTCGAAGCGAATAGTGATTTTGGTCGAATAATTTCGAATCGAATTCGAATAGTATGTGTCGCGTATGATAAAGAAAAATGACCGTATTTGTCATGACCCAACCAACCGGCACAATGTTTTAAAATTGTAACAAGGCATGTGCAAATGTCATTCTTTTTGGTTCAAAGGAAGTGGAAGCAACCTTGAATAGTAGCAGGATTTGGCTTTCAGTAGAATGCAGGTGATAACCTGTAAAATATGTGACATTTTAAAATTTACTATACTTGGAGCATATAAGCTGTTATAACAAGCTTTTAAACTTAAAAAATGATGAATCGATGTGAGGGTAATCTGTTCATTTAACCTTAAAAGGAGGCTTCGCGGCAGTGCGGATTCTTCCTGGAAAGGTGCATTCACGGCATAGCATTCCTCCACTGCAGTGAAACCACCTTTACAGGGGGGTTACGTGCGGATTAATATACACCTATTCGTTCATTTCGAATACTTCGAAATTTCCAATAATTTAAATTCGAATCGAAGCGAATTCGAATACTGTAATATTCGTTTGAATATTCGAAGAGCTCGAATATTCGCACAAGCCTAGTTCCGAATACACTTCAATGCAGTGTAATACTATATACTGAATGAAATACACGTAACCTTTCACAACAAGGGACATGAAATATTTGCTGAGTAGGCAATATTTATTCTGAAAATCATCAGCACTTTCACGTCAGAAGATGCCATTACAAAAGCCTTGTCCACCTTGTTTACATATGTGCAAAAGCATAATAGAGTTTAACTTCTTCAGTTCCTTGAACCACAATCTCAACACACAGGCTCCTAATCTCCTTCATATCTCAATAAAGACAAGCCTTGAAAACCATTGCTGTGCTAACTCCATACATAAACACTGACCAGGAGTGCCTGAGGATCCGGGCAGCTGTGAACGCAGATGAATCCTAAGTGTGAAACTGACAGCAGCGCCACCTGCTCGGGCATGTCACCAGGAAGCCGTAGGGTGTGCAAGAAGTGGCCCTCACGTACACTGTGAACGTTCACGGTGCCATCCTACAAGGATCACAACGACACACTTGATCAGAAAAAAAGGAAACCTGACGATGGTCAGACATGCATACATTATAAGCAAGAGAGCCCAATGCACTGCTTAATCTGCTAAATTACAGTGAAGTGGTCACGCAGTTTCATTCTCCGCATTTCATATAGTATGTGTACTTGGCTTTTGCCCAGTCCTCCCTTCTTCATCTTATATAGTTAAACATCAAAATAAAAGATCGATTTAATGCACGGGCTATAGTATTTTTTTAATAATTTTTCGTATTTGCATGAGTTGTAGTGTTTGAAAGCACTTAGGTTGGGGTGTGACCATGTTTTGGTTACCTGATGGAAAGTGTGCCACAGCACAAGTCTATTTATTGTTCAGTGAGAAGCTTTAAAGGTGAACAAAAAGGAAGTTAAGCCGCTCGGCAACACTGCTTTACACGAAAGCCAACATAAGAGGCATGATTTTGTAAGCAGTGAGAACACAACTCTACAGGTCAAACGAAGATGCCGCGATAGTGCGCAAGTGTTGTATGACTTGAACCAACACAATGAGTCGTGCCTACACAGCCTTGCAATGAATGCCTCAAAAGTGTCACACTCCTGTTAGCAGAACAGCACAACAGATTACCTGTAGCGTTTGCAGGTTGTTCTGTATGGGTGCACATCTCGATAATGTATCACCAAAGGCCTTCCCTAATTCCTCACGCACCTCTGCATTCACTAGATCACCTTATATAATCATATTATCGATTACTTATCTTTCGACTCCCCCTCAAGTTGTGCTTGCGGTCATGCTCATTCTGTACAAGTACCGAGACAGCTTTCTCAAGTGCTATAAATGGCATAGCTGTACAAGCACAGGCAAGGCAATAGCAATGAATTCAACGCCTAGTTCAGCAATAGGTACTGTAGTACAGCTGTGTCACATGGAGGAAAGACGGTGCTTGTTTAGTATGTCTTTACTGACTTATTGGGGGACTGGCAGAGTAGGAAACATGCCAAAGCAACATCTTGGCATTGACAGGTACAGCTGCAGGAGCTCCACATTCCTTTTGAGTATCTGGAGTCATTGAACATGAACTTAAAAATGCACATACGCAATATCAAGTAAAAATGCATTATAAATTTATTACTAATAATACTAGAAATTGAACCCACAAACTTGTTCAGGTTCAGCCGTAGAGCAGTATTGCCCTAAGCATGTAAGGAAACAAACAAAAAAAAAAGACGACAACAGGAGTCTATTATGTCCACCTGTTAAGCTGGAGATGATGCCTAACACCATTTCCTATTAACTTACTTTTGATCCAGAGAGAGCCATGTCGAGTTCTGTGATTACTGCAACGCAAGTCACCTCGCTGTCATGTCCACACAGAATCTGAAATGGCTTGTTGGGAAGGAAACTCCCAGATCCCTGCACAACAAAATGAGAACATGCCTATATTTGAACACAGCACAATGAACTCGATATTTACCAGATGAACAGCCTCACTGAGATGCCACTGTGAGAATGACTCAAAGGTTCAAGAGTGTTCAATTTAATGATGAAAACAACTAACAAGATGTATCGTTACACGGATGCACCTTTAGTTCTTTCACGTGTTATGGCCACAACCTCTCACAGCAAACTTCCTTTAATATGAACATGAAGGTTACCCTGCTGTTTTAGCAAATACATAGTCTCATCCAAACCGCACTGTAGTAAACCTGTAAGAAATGGCTGCTTGGATGCCACATCATGTATTTCAAGGAAACAGCACGAAACAAGATTTCTAGCTCACCAATTGGTTTAGCTCCCAGATGATGCATGTTGTGTCACGAGAGCCAGTCATGAGGTACATTCCACAGGTGTCTGTAGCGAGGCTTGTGACCACATCTACATACGAGGAGGACAATGAAATGTGAGGCAGAGTACTATGTTACTCTAACAGAATTGTTTTTAGAAAATGTACCTATATTGTTTATAGGCAGGATTTAGCCCAAACTAAGCAAATAAAGACCAGACACAGATTACTTTTTTTTTCATTCAAGCTCCTCAAGATTTTTGTCTTGATTTATTCATGTCCGAGCCAAGTATCAGCCAAAACAAAGGTAACATAAACAACCAACCAAGTTGCAGCTAACTTGTGTTGATTGAAACACGTTGGCACCACAGGTACTTGACAGAAATATGCTATGTATACAGGAAGTCAAATCAAATGACAATCACCATAACCATATGGGAGTGAAGACACACACAGAAAAACCTAAAAGCTCCAAATTCAGATAAACATGCACACAAAATGGGAAATTATAAACGACACAGTTTTGACACTTAGCAGTTGTCAAATGCCTTGCTGTTATGCATGACTGACTATGTTAACGCAACACTGTTAAAGAACTCGTTTCGCAGAAATTCTGGTGTCGTCGGTGGCAGCATCCTTGGTTGTGAGCGAAAAATCAGCGTTGTCTGTGAGCGAAAATTCGAGGTAGATGCAAACGAAGAAATCATAAAAGATCTTTTCGGAACTAGTGGGACCAGGGATTCAAACCAGAGACCTCTTGCTCCGGGGCGCAACGCATTTAGTCGCTCGGCCACCATGCATGCATCCTTTAGAATGCGAACGGCGAGCTATTTATGTACACCATATAGTGTTGGCAATACGCCCATCTCGGAGGTCCTTCAGTGGCTTGACTATGCACCCGCAAGATGGCTCAAAGGGCCCATGGCCACGCTTTTAAAAACTATCGCCTCGCCATGTGGCCGTGTTTTGTTGCACCACATGCATGGATATTGGACCCGGGGGGCGTCCGCAATTTAGCTTTCCTTGCGGAACGGTTTAGGTTTCCACTGAGAAGTGAAGACAGGCTAGCGATTGGGAAGGCGATACAAACACGGTACGATTATGCTATCGCATTTTACTCTTGAAAGCGAAGCTCAAGTGCCCTGCAAGTTTTGCTGACAAAAAAAAATTAAGCTAAAAATATTCTTGCGAGCCAGACTCTGATGTAGCATACTGCAAGTGTCGTGTCTTTAATTATTTCTTCTTCATTTTTCTGAGCCGCTTTTTAGTGTGGGAAGCTGTGTGTTTAACTGCCCCTTTGCCTGAGGAAGCAAGAGGCCTCGGAAGCAAAGCATGTTGCGTCAGCTAAGCCATCCCAAAACGCAACAGAAACATAGCAGGCCTACATTACAGGAGAGCTACATTACAGATTGCAAGACAGCATTGTTGCAAGTTATAGTGGGTGCTGCTATTACCAACCTTTGTGCAGAATCACGTGTGCCACCTGCTTCGAACGCAACAGGCTGTAGGCCCGTACACTGTTGTCCCAATGGCCTCCAGAAACGAGGAACTTGCCATCCGAGCTTAGCACAAACAGGCGGCTGTGCACCTTGGCCCCTGGCTGGAATACTCCCGCCAACTTCTTGGCACTTCTGAAATTAAAAGATCACTATATTATCAAAAAGGCAATATGTACCATATTAATTAATTAACACTGACATAACAAGCACCACGTGGACACTTCTGCATGGCAAACGTAACTGCTACATTCCATTGGCACTGTATAAGCCATACATCGTTGAGTACCTAAGTACTCAACGATACCTAAGTACTCAACGATACAGAAAAAACTTCGAGAAAGGTCTGCAAGTTTGTAGACAATGCAACTAACTCACAATACTGCAGGTAGTGTTAAATAAGTGTGTAGGTAACCAAGTACTAGCAGAACTAGTGCATAATCACAAGTGACCACTAAATAGGCCAAGTGATGAATGATATTTCTGCCAACATGGCAAAGACTGAAGACAATGGTGCCAAACCATTGCAGTATGTTTGTCCAGGGACTGAATAGTGCAACAATTTTGTTCCCATGCTGTTCATTCTTGCATGTTAGTCGGGGGTCAGAGCGGCACTCATGTTATTAACAGACCAGCTAATCGTGAATGATGAACTTCTCAAGAGAAATAGAATGGAACTGAAGGAATCCTTATACATTATTGTTGTGTTTGCCATGTTGAACAAAAAATAACTAGGCCAGTTAAGAACTTTTGTGAAATCTATCTTTACCAGCCCAGCAAAAGAGAGATGGACAATAGACGGACGAGTGTGAAGACAAACCTTGGTTGTTTACATTCACAGCAACAATCGTATCAATTGGCAAGAAAGTCTACCAGAAGGCAAAGGCAGCCAAGCATACAGCACAAAAGATATTTGAAACAACAATAAAGGCATTGGTGCATCTCACAATATCACTGGGGTTATTTTTCAGTTGTGTATTTAGTTCCACTGCTAAAATGAAACAGTAAAAAAAAAAAAGTGGTTCACCTACAAGGTTTTTAAATGCTGCCTCATTTGCACACAATATTCATAATAATAATAATAACAATAATATCTGGGGTCTCACATGCCAAAACCACGATATGATTGTGAGGCACGCTGCAGTGGAGGGCTCTGGAAATTTTTGACCATCTGGTGTTCTTCAACTAGCACTGACATCGTGCACACAAGATTGACTAACACTGCAGGCACTTTTAACTTTAACCAGGAATCACCCTTGGTTTCTATTTGCAGGGATACTACTGCACTAAATCACACAGGCTGAGCTAACCACTCATAAACGTAAAAACTATGCAGTACTCATTTCAATGCTGCATATTTGCAGTAATGGACAGTATCTATCTCGTATGTAAAGGCATATATTTAGTTGTAGACGTAACCACACTTTGCTAACAAACGATTCAATAAGTTTTGTCTGCAGTTAAGTGTGTTAACTAAATAATGTCCTCTTCGAGTTACAAGGAAAAACAGTTCTGACAACAATATGCGAAAGCATTTCGCTTTAATAAAAAAAAATCTTGGAGAGAAGGTTGTTGATCTTACTTGGGGTTTTGTATGTTCGGATCCCGTTCAAAGGTGAAATAGTTGGGATAAGACCGGGTTCTGTCGTAGGGCAGCCAGCCATGCACCCCAAGTGAGCCATCATAACCTACGGTGACCAAAGTATCCATGAGGCCATGTTGCATAAAGGAACGTGCTGGCGACCGAGGGATATTCACGTGCACGACTGGACAGCTCAGCGGAGCCTGCAGCGAAAACAGAAATTTAAAATATGAACAGATTAGGCAACACTTTGTGACGAGACACTGGTCCAAAAAGGTCTGAACAGATTAGCCAACACTTTGCGATGAGACACTGCTCCAAAAAGGTCTTGGCAGTGGAACCGATCGTTCTCAATGAGTACTGATCATGGCGTGTTATATTCTACCAAATAAGTAAGAAAGCCAGTAAGTTGGCTTGTCAGCAACCAACAACAAAATATGTGCATGTGCACAGTTTTTCACGTGTTCTCAGCAGACAGTTTTGTTCCATGTACTTCCAGCACACGAGGTGTGCACATATATGTGAACAGACCTCAGATCTAGTAATGCCATTCAATTTTGAACAATGAGCAAAATGCTTACATCCACTACATAGGCCTTGAGGTTTTGCAGGAAGAGGAAGAGGTTTGGGGGCTTTGTGTCGGACTTGGTCATTCGTAGCATGGCTCCCTCATAAGAGAGCCTTCTTGGGTGAGGTTCCTGAAAGAGAGTAGACATTTTTTTCAAGCTGCGCACTCCAACAGTCATCACAAAAAAGTATTGTTATCACTCCTTGAATAATGTGTTCACTTGATGTGCAGCACACTGCATGACTAAAGTTGAGCCCCTTTATAAGAGACACGCACCAGGGCGCAGTTCTTGTCCCTTATATGAGGTGTCTCTTATAAGCATGGTATTACATTCTCATTTCCTGATCAATCCCTCTTTTGATGTGGGCACAATGATGTCTCTTATACTGCATTGCCCGTTATATCTCTAGTGTCTCTTATGAAGGGGTTAAACAATATTATCCTCATTCTCAGCCTATTTTTATGTCCGCTGCAGATGAACGCTTCTCCCAATGATCTCCAACTCGTCCTGTCCTGTCCTACATCCCTTGTCCTGCCCTGCAGCTCTCGGCTTCTTCCCCACCCCTCCCCTACCTTGGTATGGTTTCTACTTAGTCCTGGTAGTACTATAGATAAATGATAAGTGGCTTTCAAGACAGTCTTTTAAAACTTCACTTCAATACTAATGTACCACCCCATAATCTCCACACCATCCTGTATATGTAATCTACACTTGATTGTCCAAAGTGCTCCATTTGTGTTCCTAATAAAACCTGCATTGTAATGCATGAAGTAATCATGTACACCTGCTACTTCACGAATAGTACTATGTAGTACTAGGTTCTGAACGTTGTGTCACATTAATTGCTGAGAAAGGTTGGACATATTTTGACACTATTTAATTCATATTGCATACTTAGTTGTATTCTATGCCATTTCAGAAATTACTAGGGGTGTGCGAATATTCGAAATTTCGAATATTTTTCGAATAGTGTTTGCTATTCGATTCGATTCGCACTGGAATTTTACTATTCGAACTATTCGAACTTCCCAAAAACAAATACAGTCAACACCCGATTGAAAGTGACCCCTTCAAATTTTCAATATGCTTCACCACATTACACACTCGTATCGTGGCAAAGCTGTCTT
Source organism: Rhipicephalus sanguineus (assembly GCF_013339695.2). Taxonomy (NCBI): domain Eukaryota; kingdom Metazoa; phylum Arthropoda; class Arachnida; order Ixodida; family Ixodidae; genus Rhipicephalus; species Rhipicephalus sanguineus. The sequence goes on from NC_051178.1 coordinate 132,339,033, forward strand.
TCAAGCTTCGTTACGGTCGAACTTTGCCAAAAGGCAACGTCCGATTAAAAGTGGTCCCTAGATTTTTAATGTGCTTCACCTCATCACACCCCGGTATTGCGGCAAAGCTGCCTTTCAAGCTCCGTTACGGTCGAACTTTGCCAAGAAGCAGTCAACGTCCGATTGGAAGTGGTCCCTAGATTTTCAATATGCTTCACCTCATCACACCCCGGTATTGCGGCAAAGCTGCCATTCAAGCTCCGTTACGGTCGCAAATGCATTAACTCGAGAAAACGTTGGTTCCAACATGGAGAAGAAAAATGTGGCAGAGGTGGGGGCTCAATTAATGCTGTTTCGGACCTAAAATTTGGGCAGGAAATGCGAAAAATCGGAAGCCGAAGCTATTTAGCATCCAAAATTTCAGATGTTCTTATAATATAGACGTCTAGGAGGCAGATTTGGAACTTGTCCGCCTCATCAGTTGGGCTTCCACAGAAGTTCCACAGAAAGAGGAGGAGAGGCTGAGGAAACGGCACCTTTGCCTATCACGTGTAAAGTGTTATCGGCAACACTTTGGTTGCACCAAACCATGTACATAAATACAATTCGGCCTCTACATTGTCTCATTATTGATAAGACAACTATGAAACACCACCCCGCCAGTGCTTCATCAACCTAGCGAAAAGAAACACTTTCATGTTGCTATCTCATAAGAATATGCCTAGGAATCCTCTCTTAACTTTTTTTTTCTGCAATTTCGCTTCGAAGTATTCGAAAAATATTCAATTCGATTCGCACTCACACTTCAATATTCGAATTCGCTTCGCACCCAAAATTTTGCTATTCGCACAGCTCTAGAAATTACTATTCACACACACCTAATCTATTATTCCGTAAATAGACAGTTAGCGGTTATAGCTCACAATTATTATCTGTGCAGGATTAACATCCAGTTCACCGCCCTTCCCTCAGCAGGGTCTATTCTCGACACTGGCCTTCCAAAACATAATGTAACAGTGAAGACTAGGCCAATTTTTCAATATTGCCTGGGAAGAAATAGATGCATTTTTTCCCATAAATTATCTTCAGGAGGAGATTTACGCATGAGCACAATTGAAAAGCTGAAGCATAACCTTATGGCTATGCTTTGGCTATTCATCAAAGCATACCAAGATGGTTGTCACAACTCTATTCTAAACTTATAAAACTGAGTTTATTCTAGAGCTTTTGTAAGCAAACAAAAAAAATGAGAAGAAAAAACAATCATGATTAAAAAAAATTCCAGTCAGTAATATGCTACAGTGAAACGCTATGTGTATCTGTACTGCCAAACTAATAATTAACTTCTGAACCATTTCTCCTGATACTTGTTTAGTGTAACAATAAGCACCACACACAAATTCTGTGAGCAGACCTTTAGGAGCTGACAAGGTGTCTGGCCAAAGTTGTTGATGATTCCTTCAGTAGCCTCACGCTGGACAGGGTCTTTGATTGCATCAAGGTCCACAGCCCCTGACAAGCAAAGAGGTGGCACTTAAGTTAAAGAGCACGTTAAAAAAAAAACAATTGCTTTAAAGAAATTCCAGAGGCAGGCTCACTAACCTTCGTAGGAGACATAGTAAAAGACATTCAGAGCTTCAACAGCTGCCGGGCCTTTCTGCTTGTAGCCAAAGATGAGGTCAATCCAGTCATGCAAGTGTAGGGACACATACTCCGATTCCTAATGGAAAGAAAGTAGGATGCAAGCTAGGTTATAAGAAAGGCAGGTGAAACACTTTCAGGAGTGACAGGCTGGTTGCAAAAGGGTGTTCATGAATGCGCACAGAAAACTCAAGAAGCAGTCATGTTGAAATGTCTTTCAGCAATGCAGAGTTGTCAGAAACGCTTTCAAGCGAAACACTGTTCCCATCTTATGCCCATCTTGCAGGCAATATGACTTCAAGTGTGTTGGAGGATGCATTGCCTAAAGTTTCGGAGATGCAAGAGACAACGCAAAGAATTTGCTCAACCCTGTCCCCGCAGTTCATCCCGCCAGCATCGTTTCAGTGATTTTTCGAGATCATGGAGTGAGAGTGGTTAATGTATGCGGGTGCATGTGTAATTCCATTCCGGTAAGCTTAACTAGTAAGCTAACCAGCCTACTAGTAGCTAGTAAACTGTGAACCTTATTTTGTGCATTTGTCTAAAACATTGTTATCGCTACCAAAGCTCCACATTTTGAATGAAATTGCAGCTTTTTTTTTCATCTCCTTTATAACTGACACATCTTCAAATGCATTCTGTTAGCCTGCCTATGAAGCAGCCACGTAAACAGCAGCTCTCGCTACAAATGATGCAACTGTGTACATCAGAGCACAAAGGTGTCCCAAGCAACAAAACCCGAGTCTACCAGGTTTTGCCAATGAAGGCAATACTGCATAAGCTGTCATTGGTAAAAGAGTAAACTCAGTTGCTCGGCATCAAAATGGATGAATTGCTCACATTGCAGTGTACTTTGAATCCATCGCAAACCATCCCTATACTAGTTGTATAGAAAGGTGATGTAATTAATTTACTGTCACTTGCTGCAGCTAAAGTGGCTTTGTACTACATTATTGAATTAAAGCTTCATTTTAAAAAAAATTTCTGCAAACAAATTCACGGCACAAACTCTCACCAATGCTTTCCTGTGCTTGTAAATGAAGTCCTCGGGAGATGTTGCCCAAGCAGGAAGCCTGACATCATCAACCTGTTCTTTTGTTCCTTGGAGTCGCCCTAAATCAAATGCTGCAGAAACAGACAAGAAACAATGCATACATTTAAGCAATATGCCAACAACAATTTTTGAAGGCAGTCTGTTCCACCCACTGTCTGTAATGGGGTAAGGTAACAACAATAATTGTTGATCACATGCAACTTGAATACTAGAAGTGTGCCTCAGCTAAGCTATAACCTGAAGAGAAACGCAGACTGGAAGAAGGTAAAGTACAGACTGGAAGTGGAAATAGGTAGTGAAATGAAGACCAACAGTGTATATACCTAGAAGTCACATGATGGACCGGAAGTGGTATAACAGAAGTTACGCATGACAAGTCGCGTAACTGAAGTGGGAAGTGATATCAAAGGGAGGCGCGACGTAAATGCAACATCGCCTTCATTCTATCACAGTCGAATTACTGAGTGAGTAGTAAACAAATTTTAACATTACAGTTGCATGAGCACCTACAGGTTACCTTCATCATCACTTGGCATAAGATGAACACATGCTAGAAAACAAGTGCTGATAGCTCACTCAATAAGGAAAAGTAAGCTGCATACCCGTATAGTGTGAACATTTCCCAAGTCGCTGTTGTGCTGCTGTTCTTTTTTTCTTAAATATTTGACATAATACATACTCAATATGTACTTACATTATGCTAATTCCATACACATATTACCAAGTCCTAAACCAGAGCATGCAAATTGCGATGTCAGATAAAATAGTGCGTAATTGCACATCTCGGAGACGCATAGAACACGTAAGAGGCTTCAGACAAAAGGCCACAAGGACCAACGCAAAAACAATATAGTAACTTGCTTTGGCAAGTAATTAATCACTTGTGTCAGAACATACCATTCATGTTGGTCAAGAATTCTGGTAGGTAGAAGAACTCGGGAATGAGTTCCTTGACGTCATTCGGACTTTCCATGAGCATTTTCCATGTGCCTTCCACAGAGTGGAATTGACGGTCTGCCACGTCGAACCTGACCAAGAAATTAAATACAAGTATGTAATTTCTTATTTTAAAAAACACTCTGCACGCTGTTTAATAGTTATAACCTTTTTTAAAAATCTGTCCACCACTACATATTCTGCTACTAAAGCTTCACTACACATTCATCTCCCTACCTATGTAAATGCCCTCCAAAGCAATTCTTGGGATGACAGAGGCAAATGTCAGAACAGGCATTTGGTACATCAAGAGAAAGATTCATGGTGTAAGACTGAAATGAATTGCAAAATTGTGCGCTCATAACCACATTTTTAGAAGAAATTTTCCTACGTAACATTTCAACTAGCAAGCTAAAATCACAGTGAATGTCTGCGAATCAGGGTAAACAGGAATAGAACTTTTGAATAGTTACAGAAATAGTTACAAACCTTGTTGTTCACAAGTGAAACCGAACTAAATAATCTTTTTATATCATAAAGTTTAGCTTGTTTTGCCACCAAATGAAGGGTCTGTTAGTTTGCTGATTAAGGAGGAACAACACTAAAATTTTTAATTCATGCATGTAGTGCATTCAGAGGTCAAGAAGCCACTTGTAAGTGGTAACTGGAAAACTGCAAGTGGTGTGGCACAAGTGCAGTTAGCTTATGACAAAATCTTGGATTCGAAGTTGTTCACGTGAAAGAGGTGCGTTTCTGGCATCTTATAAGTACAATGTCATTGTCTAGAGGCACAGAAAGGACCAAGACACATGTTTGAACTTCATTGCAGGTAGCAGTCGCTTTTTCCTGCTGGTAATCTTAGTGTTCTAATAGTATGGTAAATACTATAATGTCCTGAATTGTTAAGATGTTGTAAGCTTGTATTTGTATACATTCGTAAGTTTGTACTTGCTTACATCTTGCATTGAAAGAAATTGTACTGCAGACATTTATCATATGACATAATGACAGTAGGCTTTCATCTTAAGTTTAAGCTGCTATAAGAACTGCAATACTAACCAAGAACTTTTTAAGGGCTTCTGTTAGTTTATGCACAGGCATATGACAAGTTTGTATTTACAACATTGCTCCCTGTATAGTTAAAGAGTTCAAACATAAAGATACAAAAAAAAATCAAAAGTTGGATAACTTTATACAAACTGTTCCTAGTAACCATAACTATTCCTGAACCACTCCCCTCTGTAATGCGGCAATGGCCTTGAGGCAGCACTAAATAAATAAGTAAGTAAGTAAATAAATAAATAAATCTGTAAGGTCTTCACCTGCCACTCTGCAACTCAATGTGGAGGGAAGTGAATGGCTCCAGGCGCACTAGATAATGAAGGACGCCTGCTGAGTTGGAGTAGTGGGTACCGTAGTGAAACTTCTCCACTGTGCCAGTGATGTCCACAAAGCTGTCGTACCTGCAAGGGATGCAGCATGAGCGCACAGCTATAGCCCGGGCTGTATGTTCAACACGGGAACCTTGATGAATACTAACTTCACACTAAATAGTGAGTCTTTCCACACAAAATCATTAACTTTAAATTCAAACCTACAATAAACAGCACTGGCCTGGCTCAGAATGCTGATTGTATAGTCGGCACGGCCCCTCAGTCCTGAACAAACACACACATAATTAAATTGCCCGCAAAAAAAAAGACATAGAAGAATTATGTAGTGCAATAGGTTGAGCCATGCTGCCCCTTGCACTAGAACCAATAATTCCTGAGCCCCTCTTCAATTTCTTGACTATTAAAGAACAGAACACGGTTATGAAATTTTGCACTCCCACTTAGAATCTTCATTCAAAATTAGATATCTGATGTGGCGAACATTTTTTCAACCTCTTAACTGCTGTCATAGTAAATTGCAGCTCGTGCCACAATTCTACATTGCTTTTAACAATGTGCAAAGTGGCCTCATTATACAGTAGAACCGCGCTGTTACGTTCCTCACTGCTGCGTTTTCCCGGCTGTTACGTCGTTTTCCGCCGGTCCCGGCATAGCTCCCATAGGATACAATGTATTGGGAACCCCGCTGTTACGTCGTAACTGTCGGACCGTTCCCGTATGATACGTCGCGAAGTGCGCCCGGAGCCGACCGAGTGACTACCAAAGAGAGCGGCCATGGTGCATTTTCACGCAGCTTGGCCTCGTTTGACCGTAATATTAGCCGCATGAGAGGCGCAAGCAACAGAATCTTTCAATTGATGCAAACAAAAGCATGGCCTTCGAGATTCAAATTGCAAAGATGGCGTCTATGACGTAACTGCTCGCGAAAGCAAGGCCTTCGAGATTGGCATTTACTATTGACAAAAGATAGCCTCTGAGATTTGCATTGCACAAACATGGCGTGTATGACGTAATTGCTTGCGAAAGCAAGGCCTTCGAGATTGGCATTCACTTCTGCCATCACGTTGGCGTAGACTCATCATCATCGTTATTTGTCGGAGAACGGGAGGAGTTCGAGCTGGTTGGAGCTCGCATGGTCGTGCGTGCGGTTCGCGGTCGGACTCGCCGCGCCGGTCGTGATTGCGTGTGCTTAGTTCTTTCATGCCTACAGCTGTTGGTGTTAAAAAAAATTACATACATTGATTACATTTCTGTGGATAAGGCCGTCCTAAGCTCCGCGTTTCTATCCATCGACTAGATCGCGGCTGAGCGCGCCAATTTTCGTGCTGCTCGTAAGAATTGAAATAAAATTCTGTACCACTAAATATTTTGCCGTTTTTCCTGTTTTTCGGCTCTTACGTTTCCCGTCTCTTACGTTTATTTCCTACGGTCCCTTCAAAAACGTATCAGCGGGGTTCTACTGTATTAAGTGCTGATAAATCTTCTGTTAACTCACTTGGCCTTAACCTCCTCAATGTTCTTCGGGTTGACGATGCCGATTGGACGTGACAGGTCTCGGTAAATAGAAGGGCTGTCAAAGTCAAGCTTGGGAGAAGTGTAGTCTGCCAGGACCCAGGGAAACTGAAATTAAATAATGAAACATTCAGAAACACCAGGCCTGTAACACCAGTGACACCAACACTTGCCACAAAGTTAGCTAGTGCGACTAGTTTCAACTCAACATAGTATGCTGAAATTACTGGACGTTTAGTGCATTTGTCAAGGAGGAAGCGCATGCATAATGCCTTGGATAACACTGTTCATTGGGCTTGTGCGAATATAACTTTTTTAGATTGAAGCAAAAGTCAAATTAAATGGTAATTAGCATAGGATAATTTCAAAGCAAGTTCAAACGTAGAAGGATTTAATAGTAATAAGCAGTTCAAGCTATAAGCAGTAAAATGTGCTATGGTTTAAAGTATGCCACACTTAGCCCACATTAGCCATTATAACATGCTTTTAAGCTTTAAAAATAAGTTAGTTGGTGTGCACATAATATTGCGCACTTAACCTTAAAGTGTGGCTTTGCGACAGTGTGGAATTCTTCTGAACAGGCGGTTTCACGGCATATGGGCCCGACACTGCAGTGAAACCACCCTTTCAAGAGGGTTACAAGCGCTGTAATAGTACTTCTGTTTGTTCTTTTCGAACACTTCGAAATTTCAGAAATTTTAAGTCGTGTCAAAGCGAATGTAAATTAGAGCTGTGCACGGGCCGTATTTCCGAGCCCGAGCCCGGCCCGGGCCCGCTGACTTTGTCGAAGGCCCGCCCGAGCCCGACGGCAAAGGGCTGCGAGCCCGCCCGGCCCCGCCCGACGTACGAAAACACAATCCCGGGCCCGGCCCGGCCCGGCCCGGCCCGGCTTTTTGAAGGTTCGCTGCGAAAACAAAACATCGTTTTCTGGTAATTTGGCATGCAACAAATATTTTATTTGCAGTGCATACCTGCGACAGCACGGCTCTTTTGCTATACAAGTAGACGGCCTCATGCCAGCAACAATAAGGTTCACTCGTCAAAGCCGTCACGTGTATGGGGTATGCCCATGCAAGCGTCAGCTTGCACAAAGGCGATCTACGTCGGCGCGCTCGTCGCTGTCGCGTGCATTTTCACTCATATGGGATTTGACCTTAAATCTAACGCGAACAGTCACGTGGCGCCGTCACTAGCTGAGGTGGTGTTACTTCTCTGTTTGTCGGAGTGCAACAGAGGCAGTGCTTTACCTGCTCCCCTTTTGTTTAAAGTAGCGAATGGAAAGGAAAAGCGGTAAAGGGCGGTCGCGGAAAAGGCGCTGTATGCGTGCTGGAAAACAATTCCCGCTCATTCTCTATATTTCGGGCTTGAGTTGGGCTTTGCGCCGGGCCCGAGCCCGGCCCGATAAAACTCCAAGTAGCGCGAGCCCGGCCCGGGCCCGAGGTGAAAATACGTCGGCCCGCCCGAGCCCGGCCCACGGGCCGGGTCGGGCTCGGGCTTTCGGGCTACCCGAAGCCCGTGCACACCTCTAATGTAAATACTGTAATATCCGTTTGAATGTTCGAAGCGCTGGAATATTTGCACATGCCTACTCTTTAATCTCACATCTCTCTGCCACAGTAGTTTCCTCACATTTTCTACGGGTGGTGCCATCTCTGCCTACAATACTACGAGCTTATGCCCTGCGCCTGCTGCCACCACCGAACAGTACTTATACGTCTCCCCACCGCAGAACATGTGGGCACGTCCCATTCTGTTTCATGATACACTGTCAGTTAAGCTAGTCAGCATGTGCAATTCAACCTATGCTTGACCATTGAGGGCCTCTGTACAGAACGCAGATGTGGGTTTGGACTACGTATGAACACTGCGGGTAGGCCATTTGAAATGTGCTTGCTCAACTTACAACAGGGTACTGGCTGAGGTCATTGTAGGTTCGTCCTGCAATGGTGTTGAGATGCATGAGGTACTCAAAGTTGGAGATTTCCCGGTTCACCCAGCGCTGGGTGAGCCCAGATGCACGGAGCAACTCAGCTGGAGAGCGCGTCCCAGATGAGTACAGCAGGTTGGGAGGATGCAGGGCCACCACACGGCCAAATATCTTGTTTCGTATCTGCAAAGTCATCAACATGGAGCATAAGGGAGTTGCCAAACAGTTAGTTAGAAGAAACTTGGAATACTTGGTATTCTACTTCTACCTCCTACAAAATTTATTAAGCTTATTTTTCAGGCTAGTGATGTCTAATATCCAAATACCAAACATATCAATGTTCTAGGCTTCAAGCTAGAGATCAGCATTGGTTATCAAACGAGTTTTGAGATAAAACCCTCTCATTCTTCAGCCATATAAAACAATCATACACAAACAAAAAGGAAGCTAGCACAGTGTTAATCCAAGTCACTGAGCACAGTGTTAATCCAAGTCACTGCACACCATATTCATGTCTCTGCATTTGGAAATATGAAACACATGCAGTGCAATGGAGAACATACAACACTTCAATAGTTGCACTCCAGTTTATTCTATCTGGCCTTCTACAAAAAAAAAAAAAATCTTGCCACAATGTCATGCCCACCGGAGAGAAAGAAACTTTAAGGAAGTTTTATTACATATCACACATACATAGTATTCAATATGTAAATGCTACAAATACTGTGTGAGTATTGCGAGTACCATAGTACTCGTTGTGTAATGAACTAATCAAGAAAATTTTTAAAAAAGACCTTGCAGCATTACATGCGTAAACTTGCCACAAACCTTAGTAGTGAAGTTCAGGAAGAAGTTGGTCTGGTCAACAAGAAAGAACTCCAGGGCAGAGCGACGCAGATTGTAGCGTCGCAGGTGCACCTCTCGCAGCATGTGCAAGGGATATGTGAAGTCGTGCCTTTCACCTGAACAGAATTGTTTGTGGGCACTCGAGCTGTGCAACGTGTTCTTTTCGCGAAGAACTGATTCTCACAGCTGAACATTCAGACAGTTATTCATATGCAGTTTCATGTAGTACATGCAGATCACATACTGAAGCTATGTATGAAGTCCATGTTCTTTATTGTAACACAAATTACTGCTGTAACCACTTCTCATGAAAATCTACTAAACAATCGAATCCTACCAGTATTGGCAAAAAAAATCGTTTGAGATAAATCTATGCTGCCTTTATTTCTTTCTTTAACTATTTTAATGTTTCCATTTTTCTTTGTATCCTTCAATTTTTATTTTTCTGACAACAACCATGCCTGTCTGCTTCGTAATGGTGCTTTAACTGACACCAAGTGTAACGAATGCAATAAAGTTAATAGAACAAATGAGTGTAAGGCAGCAACTAAGAGTTACTGCAAGCATAAATGGGCTGGAATGGTGACAAAATATCCTAATTCGCACTGACCTGCTCATTCTAATAACACAGATTTAAAGCTGCATTGTGAAAGCTTGACGGAAGAGAATTTTGAGGGCTTGTTTCTTTGTATGACTTTGTTTGGTTTTCATTGTGAAATCTTAGTAGCACAGCTAAAGGGACCAGTCAAATATTCCATCAAAATGAAGCATCTTACCCTTAATTTAGGTTTTATACATCACTACAAAATGTTTTGATGAATAGAGTTGGGCAGGTTGGTACTGATGACATATTTACTGGAGAAAGACATTTACTGGAGAAAGAAATTTGTACCCTGTCCAGTTACAAGTTCTTTGAGTTCAGTTTTTACTCTAGTAAGCATGTTTCAGGAAATGTTTAAAGCAATGGCAATACCTATTTTATATGTTACACAGCTATTTGATCACTGCACATTTGTCATGTGATTTTTCAGGGTGCGTATAGAGTTCCGCAGTAATTAAATTCACCGCAAAGTTGTGGTAGCACTCACCTTCTTCCCTCACTGGTGAGAGGTCAATAAAGTAGATCTGAGTTGCAGTGACCTCAAATCGGCCTTTGACAACCTTCATAAGTGTCACAAGCTCACAGTCTTCCTCTATCACGGGCTTCTTTTTATCGATTATGCCATCGGGGTTTTCCAAGCTGAAATATCAAAAAGCATCCTTTTTTAACAAAAAAAGGCAACCATATGTGCAATAGCTTTTTTTCAATGGCGATAAGCAGTAGCTTATAATACAGAATGTCCTATTACTACCATTATGGCAATCCCATTAAGTCAGAAGCACTAAACTGAAAATAATCGTAACAAGAAAATGACAACTGTCAATTTCATAAGCAGTTTCTGGCAAACTTGTCGGTGGGGAAGAGTGAAGCACTTATATCTAATAACACTTAGGTAGGGCTCTATGTTTTTGCATAAATCTGAAAAAATCTGATAAACACTCGCCGGTAAAATTTTTTGACAATTCAGATTTATCCGATGACCTCCGATTTTAACGGCCAATATGACCCTTTTCCGTTTGTTATCGAAAGGGCATGTTCTAAGCGGCTATTGATACATAGACCGGTTTGTCCAATATAAAGTTAACCTCATGTCAACAGTATCTCGTAGACTGCACCCATCGTACATTTAACAAAGGGCTTGTTGCGCACGGAGCGAGAGATGTCAAATTATGTAGGGCCCCCGGGAGCACGAGATGACATCTTAATATATGTTCCCCTGGCGGCACTGGGACACACCAGACAACATCGAATATACGAACCTCATAAAGTATGCTTGCATCTTTTACAAGGTTTAGAGTTGTAATATGCACAAACGTAGGTGTTTTGTATTCAAGTATTTGTGCTTGTGTGTATATGTGTTTGTGCATTCAAACCTTCCAGGCAACTAGAGCACACTCCACGTGTTCTGATGTTTTCGTGTTCAGATATCATTTCATCTAAGGATTTGAGTATTGAAAATATTTCAATATTAAACTCCGAATTTCTGAGAAGTGGAGACTTACGAAAAATAAACTCAGATAAACGCCGGCCAAGAAATAAACTCCGAAAGACACCCTCCGAATTTCAAGAAAAATAAACTCCCAAAACACGGAGCCCTGCACTTAAGCAATGGTTACAGTCACTCCCAAAATCAATTCAATCACTGTCAACACCTTTTCATAAAAAAAGGTGAACAGACTTTCCAGAGTATACTACTAGTTCAAAAAAAAAAAGCAGTTCAACCTATTCTGTTTGATAATTGTACCCATGTGAACATCATGAAAAAGACGTAATAGAGACACCTAAAGGCGTTTGCTGACAGTCACAAGTGTTGAGCAGTCAATGTCATGCTGCCCAGATTGAAAGGCCTATTAAGAAAGAAGCCATGCACAACATAACACTTCTTCAGGGAAGAAAGCATGTTTAAGAGACTGTTAGCGGCAATAGAAAAGAAAAAGGCATATTTTGACAAACAAGAACTTAGTGTGCATGAGATATGTACAGTCATATGGCACACATACCTTACTAATGACACAGGCTTTACTGACTAATTTGAGAGCTTAGGGACCCCAAAGCAATAAAGGAAGCTATCAGAGACGTCCCAGTGAAAAGCACAAAATTAATCTTGACTGCCTAGGCTCCTTTTTAACATTAAACCAAGACACGATACAAAGAAAGATATCATATTTCGTCGTTAATGAAATTTATTGAAATGAACTGCTATATCTGGCGATCAAACCCACAACCTCACATTCAGTAGGAGAATGCTATGGCTAATGTTGTCACCATGAAGTGTAATGCAAGTTGCAAACCAGAGCACTGTTTCCCTCAGTTACAGCTTTTTCCACCAGATTGGAATTCTAGTATTTGTTTGTTCACCACCCATACGATGTCTTTCAAGTTACCTGCAAGATGACCTTGTACGTGATCCCGCCAATATCGGATGATATCTGGTGAACTGTCAGTCCCGTAAAAAGCAAGAAACATTACGCAAACATCTGAATGGCACACACGCACACGCACACACAAATGAAGAACAGATCAACTCACTCCTGCACTTGTCCTTGCAGAGCTTGGATGTCTTCCTCGGCAACAACGTCTTCCTTTTCTTGCATGGCTTTGGCCTCGGCCGTGATTGGTGGAAGCCAACTTGTGTTTTGGTTTGTCAGGATACCTGTCAAGAGCATGAGAGATACTAATGTCTACACTGCTTTGTTCAACATTTCTGTGAACGACCTCTGCATTGTTTTTGCCTCATGAGAACCCTCCCAAAATTGTGCGACTATCCTCACTGAATCACGTTGATTTGACTTTTCAGCATAGAGGCACTGCTGGAAATGTGGTGGTAATGCCCAACTCCATAAATTTTGCATGAAATAGTTACAGAGTGCTGGTAAATGAGCAACTAGTAATTTCAAGTGCCATAAAGGAAATGTTAGTGCCAAAGAAAGCCATGAGTTATGAAAGAAGTAATTGATTTACATCTTGTGGCTGCGAAGTTAGAAGTAATAATATATGTCTGCAGAAAAAAATGACCCTGCCAGCAATGCATGCAATTTGTACAAAATTGAACAATAACAGATGATGACGAAGCCAATTACAAGAAAGTCATACAACTACGAAAAAGATTGCATTGTTTCTTATTTCATAAGAGTAATTTACGAATGTGAGGTAGATAACGAAGAATCTATAGGTAAAATTTCTAAGTGGTCTGTGCTTATCAAATCGTCTGTGCTTACACACTGAAACATCTGTCTATTATGCTATGGCAGAAAAGCCAGAAGGGCAGCCAATGGCAAAGAAGGACTGACAGTGCCAACGATGCATGAAGTAACAAAAAATAACTTCCAATAATGCGTTAACATAACAAACTTCCGAACAGCTTTAAAAACACCACAATTTGGCATGACATTTCAGAGCGACCATGTGCCTGAAGTACAAGTCACAGTAATACCAAACACAGCAAGCAAGGGCCAAGAGTGAAAGCTCAGAAAGGCTGGCCACACGAAGAGGACCACGACCAGAGAAAGCTTATGATTGTATAGGCTGGAGGGCAACCGGTCCCAAAGCTTTAACGCGTAAACCTCAGTGAAAGCTTTATCAAATAAAAACGCTAATAACCATGTCGAATGTACACACCTTGGTTGTCTCGTAGACAGCTAGCCTGGTAGTGGCTGTCAAAATTGTGGTTCAGGGTCAGTTTCAGCCGCATCCTGGCAAAGTTCTCCTGCTGGGACAGCTTCCAGTAAAGTGGCTTGATGACACTGCCAATGGACAAGACAACAAACAACAAAGTGTGAAACACAGAAAAAACAGAGAGAGATGATGCTCTACATAATTCCACACATAAAATACATGTGTAAGTATAGCTGACAGCCAATGCACTAAATTGTCACCAAATCTTCACACTCACTACGTGGAATATAGTCCAGTCTTATCTTCCCTGGTATATCTTTAAAAAATATTCACATATGTGTACAGCATCATGGTCTGAGCTGGCATTTGGAGTACATGCACTTGAGAAAATATTTTGCACAGCTGAATGCAACATCGTAAGAGCTAAGAGCATTTGCAGCTGTACTTTTAGATCAATCTGCGACAGCCAACAGAAACATTTTTTTTTTTTAACTTGCAATCTAACAGACACAAGTTTTACATAAACAATAGCAAATTATATGATCAGTAATAAGTAACTGTTAACAAGAATGAAATAAGGTATGTCTTTAAGCTCTTATATACATTAGTTGAGTATTGCACAAGTTTTTGACAAGCTATCTTAATACCCAATAATTGTGTTGCCATACTTCTTCTACACAAGTTACTACACCTTTTCTCTTAAAATAGTTTTAAAACCTAACGGTAACAGACAAACAAAATGAGGTCTTTTGTGTGCGCATAGCTAGACTACCTGCATGGACGTATGATGTAAACAACACTGCTAACCTTGATGCCCAGGGACCACAGGGACCAGTAAGAAAAAGCTTGGTGGCTTTCCACCGTCGGCAGATGAACAAGTGCTGGTTTCTGAGGTTTGTTTGCACTGCAAGTATCCGCTGCTGCTCCTCCACCAGCCGGGTTTGAAATGCACTCAGGACCTGAGACTGTTCAAAGCACAAATGCACGCAACAATGAAATCTTCACTGTACACCTTAGCAGACATTCAAAAGTAATCTTGAGACCAAATCGAAAATCAATTGAATAGTGCCAGAAGCAAATCAAATAAAAGTATTTCTGTTGATCCTAGCCATTAATCAGCCCTTCATATCTGGAACTGTCACAATCCATAAGTGGCCAAGTATAGACCATGAAAGAAAAAAAATATTAAATGTGTACATGCACTTATAAGGCTATGAAATCTAAATAAGCAATCCTTTTTACGGTAGGTGTTACTGTAGTCATCAAATGGCATACTGCCCCTCTGACGGAGCTCTGCAATGGTTCTAACTTAATTACGTAATTATTTATTTTCCTTGCATTATCCTCCTTCCATCACAAGCCTTTTCATCAATGTTTAGTGTTGCAGGAGCAGTGCTGATGATTCTCAACAAGTCATATCCAACTAAACTTTTTTTTCTTTTGCTAATCTGCTGGCATGTGCTTGCTAATTTTTTATGCTCAGCAAATGTTTATGTTTATGTTCAGCAAATCTTGTTGCTCAGAAAACATGGACATATTTGGTGAACGCAAACATAACAGCCCCTACAGATGAACATTGTATGCATAAGTTTGGCAGCATCAACTAATTTCTAGTCAACACCCAACTCACTTGAAATCGAAGCTTGCTCTCACCGACCCCTCTGCTCCGCCGATGCATGGCAACCATGATGCCTTCGTAGCACTGATTCCAGAAGCCATTCATGGCCTCATGCTGCTCCCTAATAAGCATAGAGCTGTACTGCTCTTGTACTGGTTTTACCTGTGCATGAAACATGAAAAATGTGTTGCACAAACCCCTTACAATGGTGAGTGTCGTTAAAAGCAAGAGACACGAAAGCATTAAGACTTAGAACACATTGGGTTCCCAGTAATCATAAAAAGCAAGGTTAAATTTAGTGCAAAATGGTAAGAAAGGTATACAGTTGCTTCAAAACTGAGTAACAATTTTTTTTTTTGCATTAGTTCAACTAAGCATGACTTGTACTGTACAATGCACTTTTACAGGCATGAGATAAGAAAGTATGCCCAAAAACACAGGCATTGATAATCATGACGATGACTAACAATAAAGAGAATCAAATTTAGCTTTTAAGAGCTTCAAAATGATAAATGTGCACAGGAGCTAACTTAACGAAGCCAAAGGTTAGAACCAACTAGTCTGTTCTGCTTTCATTAAGCCATATGCCTTCGACAAGCATGCAAGCACCAATCTTTAGCAATCAGTTTGAACCACAATCCAAGGATCACTGACCACATTAGAAACAAACGAAGTCCATTCTGGTGTGAGGGCATATTTCTGGAACTGGTCAAAAAAGGCCGGGCCAGCGTCCATGTTAGGCTGAGATGGCAGGTGCTGCCAGGTCCGTAACCTCAGGCCAACTCTCTCCAGCAGAGCACGCACGACAGGAATCACAAACGAGTACTGTTCCTGATCTCCATCTGAAAGAAAAGTGAAGACATCAATATGCATTTGAGTCCAGGCTCGTAACGTAACAGTTCCGCCGTGAAAAATCAGGACCCCATTTCCCAATGTGGTGTATGGCTCTAAAGAAAAAAAAGCACTGGTTTGAATAATGACACACCGACACCCCATGCCGCACTCTATAAAGCTGTACACAAACTTGTGAAGCGTAAACGTGGCAAAGATAGAAAATTGGGCGAGTTTGGATTACCTTCATGGTTGCCGGTGCAAAAGGACGTGGACAAAGAGGAGAAGAGACGACACAAGCGCAGTCTTTCAACTGATTGTTTATTGGAAAGCCCATGAAAATAAATATACCAGCCATTACAGAATCTAAAGAACGATGAAAAATTGCTTAGCAGAGACTTTGTCTGGGCAAGTTGGTGCGACATTTGCAAAATAGAACAGCACGAAGGATGGGACAAAAGTCTTGTGGTTATTGTGTCGTTTGTCCCGTCCTTCGTGCTGTTCTATTTTGCAGATAAAAAATTCAATGAAGACACGCGAGTGGTAATCCTAGCTATTATCAAGGAAAACAAGCTCCCGATAGGTTAGAGTGATAGGAGCCTGCGATACACACGACTGCAAGTCTTTTCTAATATCCGGAGTTGAAAAACAGCACTCAGATCGTTTATTCCCCTCTTTGTCTGCGTCCTTTTGAGCTGTTAGCCATGAATATAAATGTGGCAGTGTAGCTCTTCGGCTACTGGGAAGTTGATGAGAAATTGATGCCGTAAAGTGGCACCACAAAAATTACAGTGCCTTGAACCTGCCACATCAAGGCGAGATTTGCATATAACCTGCATATAACCTGCATCCTGAGGCTTCCCCCACCCCAAAAGATACCGTACGTACGAAGCAAAGGCTTACACGCACAACGAACAATTGAGGATTGCACTAAATGCACTTCAATTACGCAGTGGAGGACTTAAAAAAAGCTGAGAGCTCCACAGCCAGCTCACCTTTGACTGCTCTGGCGAGGACAGTGTTCACTCCAGTGAGCAGGTAGCAGGACTCCTCAAGCGATGCGAATGGGCGGGTTTGCACGAGTGTGTGCAGCCGAGCCGTGGCCATTGCACAGAGCTCCAGCTTGTGGCTCGCAGCACACACGAGCAGGATGCCCAAGGCCAGCTTGGACATGTCCTCCCAACCCTCATCTCCTGGTGACTCACCAAATACCATCAGTAGGTCCATCACCATCAGGACATGCTCCAGGAGCTGCAAGGGTCATCAATGGAAGGGAGATGCACACAAAGGGACTGCTCACACGAGTACTATACAGATGGAATGACTATAATGCAAGCAAAAAAAAAAGAGAGAGAATCTATCATGAATTGTAGTTAATAATGCGAAGCATTCTGTAGAAAGTAGGTAAATCAGGATTTCTTTGAACCAATTTTCAATCAGCATTAAAAATAAGAAATGTTTTCCGTGACCGAACTGATGTAACGTAGGACATAAAAGTTATCGTATAAATCCTATAATGAAGACTAAACATACAAAATATTAAATGCGCAAGAGTTTGTCTAAAGCCCGCAGAGTAAAAAATAAAATTTTTTGCTAATACTGTACTTCAAACACTACTAGAGCACAGTCAGTTAAGCTACTGATGTTATCACATGACCACCAAGCACCCTGCCTGACAGTGAAGACACATACAGCTTAATGAGGTCATGTAACCTACTTTCCTTCCTATTGCACCATGCAAGAGGTAAAGCAGCTCTAAAGCTGTCAAAGAATGTAAAGCTGAGGCTTACATACGACCACTATCATGTTACAACTGAGTTCTACATTTCAACAGGACAGATATTATACAAGCATTATACATAAGTTAATGAAAAAAAAAAGCAGAAATGTTTGTAAGCCCACAAAGCAAGCTTAACAGTCCTGCTCACCTTCTCACTCAATCGGCTCTCATCCTCGACATTTTCATGGCAGACAAAGTCGAAAACCAGCTTCATAAGCTCGGATGCATTCTCAGCGTGGGTGGCATTGGCCTGTCCTGGAGAGAAAGAGAGGACAAATACGTAAATATATTAGTGTTACATTCACATTACACTAAAACAATGCTCAAGATAGACGTTGAGGATCAACTAAGCCTTAATATTGAGCTAGAAATCGTGTGAAGATTGCCCACTGTTTCACATTACAAATGGCTCGAAATAAAACCAGCAATGAAGAAGACAACAGCCATTAAAGACAACCATCTATTTATATGCACTGCTGTTTGAACAGAGCAAACTCAATCATGTGAGCTCCCTACTTTAACACAGGAGCAGGTTTCACCAGAATCCAAGCTGTGCACATGACATGCAAAACAGCAGCAGACAAAGTGAATTTTTGATGCATCTTCACTGGTGTCCTCAAAACGAGCTTTATTTTGATGATGCCACCATCATGCTATAGTCATGACAACTGCATCAAAATGGGCTTTTCTCTGTTGCAACACCTATGTGTGCTTTAGGACATTTCGTCATCGTTGGTCAATTGGCACATTAGCGCATTGGCATCTCTAAGGTCACTGGCATCATCAATGACATGACATGCTTAAGCAATTTTGATGACGCCAACGAAGACAGTGCGCAACAAATGCTCTGAAGGCAACAAGTGCTCTGTGTTCCTTTAGACATAATCAACTGGCAGCTACCAGCTTTCTTTTCTTTTCTCCACAAAGCTTCAGACGTTTTCCAACCACATGTAAGTCCATGGACTGCATTTCTTGCAGACACAAAATTACGACCAATTCACAGAAAGTTCACTGACATATGTGCATTTCACATTTCCTTCTTTATAGAGTTGCCCACGTATTTAGTAGCACTTGTTTTTCCTTTTTGGCTTTCATTTTGCTGCTCCCACAGCGATTTCAAAATTTAAATTCAGAAGAGATTATTTAGTATCACAACAGTAATGGCAACTTTACGATTCACATCTACTATGTTCTAAAACCACAATGGCCACTGTCCTTGTCACTGGAATGTGAAAAGTGCTGCATGCTGACACTGCACTAGTCCACAGTTTACCATAGTATGCAAACTCTAGTCTTTTTCACACGACTCATTTCAGCAACACGAGCAACAGTCTTTGCAGTTTTGAGACAGACTGTACACTCCTTTGAACATGCATATCTTCAAAATGTGTGACACATGCAACAAAGACCCACTGCCAATAATGCATACCATGACTGCCGTGAAATTTTTTTAACTAGTACATATTATCCTCCCAAGAGGCAGTAACAACGTAAAGGTATAGAAAGCTCAAGAACATTAAAAAATATAGGTGTATACTTGGTGTCTTAATCCATACTATAGTATCACACACAAGCGCTTGCGCTGCATCAAGTACAGTTCATCTATGAACACGTAAGAATTTTTCCTGCACCCTTGCTTCCAAGCTGTGTTTTGCGTGCATGTTCCCATAATGCAGAGCAAAGCGAAAAAAAGGTTTACCATAGCTACCTGATTCCTGTAGGCTTGTGCAACAGGCCTGAAGCAGCCTTTCGAAAAGCTTCCGCTTGATCTCCAGGTGTGAGGCAACAAGCTCATTGGTCAGGGCTAGTTTGTTGACGCATACTAACACTTGTCCTCGTTCCTGGTACAGAGAAAGCACAAGTAATACGTTAAAATTTCTGTGGTCAGAAGCTCAGCTTACTGACGAAAAAAAAGAAAGATAGTGTGAGCACTGTATGCACAGGCCGCACATCTTAGTAAGTCTTTCGCATTTGTTCTTCCTAATAAAAATAAGTGTTTATTTCACAGTTAGCCACCTTTTACAAGCTATAGAATTAAGGAAGCTGTTTGGGACACAGGAGACGTGGCAATGCATGTCCTGTGACAGTGCATCTCCCATTTTGTAGCAATGTGCTCTATGAAGGTTTTACAAGGTCATCCAGTAAAGTCAAGATATACGAGAAAGAGCCCAAAGATGATGTCTTTGCATTGTTCCACAGTGGTGCTGCAGGTTTTTCTCCTCAACGCAATCGCAAAGTGAGTCTTCAAAGTCATGCAAGGTATTCTTACGCATATATATCAAGCTATATAGTCCTTATTTTTTCGCTCTTGTGCATAGCATTCGAACACTTGCAACACACAAAGTTCTTTTTGAAGCATGTGCGAAGTGATGCACCTTGTCGTTTTTGTCTGTTGTGCTTAACATTTCGATGCTTGCAACAGCAAGCTCTAGTCCTTTTGTGGGCATGCCCAAAGTGATAAACTTAGTTACCGTACTGCAGGCTCGTAAAGCTGCATAACATGCTTCCGCCAATCAGCCACTTCCATGGGACTGTTGTAATACAGTGCTTAGAACATCTAGCTCACAAACAAAAAGTAACAAGTTCAAACTCGCTTGGAGATCAAGATTATTCCTGCTCAGAGGCATTTCCAATGACAAGCAAGGCAACAAAGACATGCTCAGCAACAAGAAAGTTTTAATGGAAAGTCTTCAAAACATCACTATCACCACCAATAATTATAGCTAGCAAGGCTCATAGTTCCTTTGAAAGCCTTGCAAAGTAATTCAAAGCTTTTCAACAGCAATTTCACATTTCAAATGCACATGATAGGCATAGGATGGGTTTAGTTGACATATGACAAGGACAATTCAAGATCTCCAGGAAAAGCCTCCGTCTTGCCAAGAGGCTAGATCTCAGTGATGATAACAGTGACAACAAAATTTCAACAGACACTTAAAGGACCCCTGACACCAAATTTGAAAACTCGAGGTGCTTGTGTTGTTTGACAGTCCTGCATACGGGGGCACTTCTGACCGATTATGAGTGACGAGCGTTGCCTTTAAGATATTTTAATTTCGTTTTAAAGTAAGCCTGAGTGCTCATCTGAATTTTGAACTCCTATCAACATGACCACTAGTATGACGTAGACGTAGGCCCCTTGTGACGTTGCAGAGGTAAAGTAAGTGTTGTCGACGTCACAGACAGAAATATGCGCGGTGCACTGTGGTATATTGCGAAACATGTTTGCTCTTTGCTCCTCCCATCTTCTTTTTTGGTACGGGTCGGAAGGCAGCGTGAGCTCTCCATGTGTGTGTTCTCCAACTGGCAGTTCAACAAGCGCGTGGCTGACGTCACTCAATACTGAGCGCACGTCAACACGCGTGCCCCGAGGCGCGGCGCTAGTTTCTTATCCTCTTTCGGCGCGCGTTTTGAACCTACACTAAAAATGACCATAATTAACACTGCTAGGATTAATTAGACATCACGTTGGAGGATTTACGGTGTCATTCCGTGATTACAAGACATAGACCTACTTATTACAACATAAATGTCACAAACAAAAAATCGGCTGTCAGGGGCCCTTTAAATCTTTAGCAGTTTTATTGGAACATGTAGAGTCTCTATATAAGTATGTGTCTTCAACAAAAATTAATCTAACTGCTTCTTTCGCTTCAGCAGCAGAACAGCTTCAAAATAACAAGTATGTTTCTGGTTTGTATTTTCCTCCTAGCAGAGACAGTTATGCACACAGCAACAGGGCATTAAGTTCCATTCTATAAACCTCCAGCACAAATAGGCAGCAAACCGTAACGCACCATCCAACACTGTTTAGAAGAACCCTCGATGCCACGCCAAGCAAGGAGAAACGCTGCCTCCACGACGCAGTCAATCAGTTGTTCCTCAGTGCCGCCACTCAGGCCGTTCTCCACTGGGCTTCGCACTGGTGATGTTCCCAACCTGCAGCATCACAATGTCAAGGATAAAATGAGTGAAGGTTTCACACAATGACACGAGTGCACATGGAAACAAGGCAACAACGAACGATTGTGGAGCATTTCTTTGACTACAGTAATGGAAAACTTTGGTTTTATGTTAGAAACAAGTGGGTCTCCATCGCCTTAAGTAGTATGTTGAACACATTCAATAACCTTAGTGACGTTATCAAGCATTATTACTAGAGCTGTGCGAATAGCAAAATTTTGGGTGCGAAGCGAATTCGAATAATAAAGATTGAGTGCGAATCGAATCGAATAATTTCGAATAATTTTCGAATATTTCTCAAACATTTTTCGAATAATTCGAAGTGAAATTACAGAAAAAGTTGCAGAGAATCCCTAAGTATGTTCTTGTGAGATAGCAACATGAAAGTGTTTCTTTTCGCTAGGTTGATGAAGCGCTGGCGGGGTGGTGTTTCATAGTTTTCTTATCAACAATAAGGCAATGTAGCGGCCGAATTGTATTTATGTACAGGATTTTGCACAACCAAAGTGTTGCCGACAACACTTTACACGTGATAGGCAAAGATGCCATTTCCTCAGCCTCTCCTCCTCTTTCAACTTCTGTGGAAGCCCAACTGATGTGGCGGACAAGGGTGTGCTCCTTTCAAGTCCGGAGTTCCAAATCTGCCTCGTAGAAGTCAATATATAAGAACATCTGAAAGTTTGGATGCTAAAAAGCTTCGGCGTCCGATTTTTTGGACATCCTGCCCAAATTTCAGGTCCAAAACAGCATTAATTGAGCCCCCAACTCTGCCACATCTTTCATCTCCATATTGGAACCAGCGTTTTCTTGAGTTAATACATTTGCGACCGTGGCGGAGCTTGAAAGACAGCTTTGCCGCAATACGAGGGTGTGATAAGGTGAAGCATATTGAAAATCTAGGAACCACTTCCAAACGGACGTTGACTGTCTCTTGGCTAAGTTCGACCGTAACGGACCTTGAAAGGCAGCTTTGCCGCAATACGGGGGTGTGAGGAGGTGAAGCATATTGAAAATCTAGGGACCACTTCCAATCAGACGTTGACTGTCTCTTGGCTAAGTTCAACAGTAACGGAGCTTGAAAGGCAGCTTTGCCGCAATACGAGAGTGTAATGAGGTGAAGCATATTGAAAATCTGAAGGGGTTACTTTCAACAGGACGTTGACTGCATTTGTCTTTGAGAAGTTCGAATAGTTCGAATAGTAAAATTTCAGTGCGAATCGAATCGAATAGCAAACACTATTCGAAAAATATTCGAAATTTCGAATATTCGCACACCCCTAGTTAATACCTTTGCGACCGTAACGGACCTTGAAAGGCAGCTTGGCCGCAATACGGGGGTGTGAGGAGGTGAAGCATACTGAAAATCTAAATACCACTTCCAATCAGACTAAAAAGACAGGGCGTGCAAACAAGGACACAAGAAAGAAGTCAGGACACCACAAACGGCGTTTGTGGTGTCCTGACTTCTTTCTTGTGTCCTTGTTTGCACGCCCTGTCTTTTTAGAATGAATACTTACCAACTAGCTCAGCTCTCTGTTATTCTAAGTTCCAATCAGACGTTCACTGTCTCTTGCCCAAGTTCGA
Source organism: Rhipicephalus sanguineus (assembly GCF_013339695.2). NCBI lineage: Eukaryota > Metazoa > Arthropoda > Arachnida > Ixodida > Ixodidae > Rhipicephalus > Rhipicephalus sanguineus. Next base: position 132,362,314 of record NC_051178.1, read on the forward strand.
CCGTAACGGAGCTTGAAAGGCAGCTTTGCCGCAATACGGGGGTGTGATGAGGTGAAGCATATTGAAAACCTAGGGACCACTTCCAACCGGACTTCGTCTCTTGGCTAAGTTCGACCGTAGCGGAGCTTGAAAGGCAGCTTTGCCGCAATACGAGAGTGTAATGAGGTGAAGCATATTAAAAATCTGAAGGGGTCACTTTTAACCGGACGTTGACTGCATAAGTTCGAATAGTTCGAATAGTAAAATTTCAGTGCGAATCGAATCGAATAGCAAACACTATTCGAAAAATATTCGAAATTTCGAATATTCGCACACCTCTAATTATTACAGCTTTAGAGTGGAGCAGCAAAACTTGTTTCATGGTAACCTTCTTGTTCGTTTCCCTTGTCAGAATACTATCTTAATCTTGTTCTACAGCATAAGTAGAAACTGGAGTACTTTTTGTTTAATAAATTACATGGACTAGAAGAGCTGTCATTTAAGACAAATATATGCAAACAAATAAGGGTTTGGCACCATTAAATGACACATATGCTTACCAGGACTGAGAAGTGAGTCAGAATTATCCCGTCTTCCGAATTAAGGTCAAATAGAAGAACTTCAGCTGTAGCAAGCTATCTAAGGTAAAACATCAACCTGAATTTTTGCCACTGCAGACGTTGTAGAAGGTGGGGACTACAGATCTGCACATGATAAAGAACTGAGTGCCCTCTGCACATAGTCACTGATAAGTGCCAAAAGTACAGGCGAGTTGCGTATGCCGCAGTAATACTGTGCCTCCCATAAGGAGTCAGGCCACTCACATCTTATGCGCTGGCGAGATGCGTGGGCTTTGATCAGGAGCCTTACGCAAGGAGGAAGGAGTGACGGAAACGGGGCTGCTCCGTTGGGCCGCGTCGGACGCCAGGTCCTCCTGGCTTGAGCACTGGCTGTTGGTACGGGACCGAGCACTGCACACCGAAAAGCAATAAAGATCAACAAAGAAGAACACACATGCATAGTACCTTGATTTTCTAAATTTGCCACTTTAATACAAGAACTATCAGAGGCAAGTTGAAGTAACTGGATGTGAACACAAATATACACAATACTATGACCAATAGGTCATTTAGGTCTCCTTTAGCTCTACATAGAAGGACCTGGTACCATACCAAAATGGCACATGCAAACAAAAAATAAAATATTTCTCAATATACACACACCCATTACAAAACAGATTAATGGCCTTCCACTAACGAACATCAGAGAAGAAAAACTGCTCAGAGCTCCTTGTAGCATGGTGTGTACAAAGCATGAATAAAGCTACAGGTATACCTTGCCTAAATGACCACAGATGATGGTCATACATTTTTTTTACATTTTTAAATCTGGTGCTAAGACCTATTGTCACATATGGCAGACATGCTCTGGTGCCAAGAAATATTAAACATTTTCCGCTCGAACATTTCCATCACAACCAGAAGATGGTCAAGCCATCAAGCTTTTCTGTAGTAGCTTCTCTCACCTTGCAGGCATATGCAACGATTTCAATTATAACGAAAGAAACCGCTTCTTTATGGTAACTAAACAACTGAATTTGTCGAACACTGTGCCTCTTAACTAGTTTCAACCAGCATAAGTCACTCACTGTGTATGTTACAAGTAACCAAGTAATGCAATCACCACTGGTGAACATCTTGCTGTGCCTTTTCATCTATCCGCGTTGTTTTCGAAACAACTTCTGAAGAAAGTAGCAGACAGTGTGTATCAAAGGATTTCAAATGAACATGAATGAAGTATTTCAGGCACTCTTTGTGACCCTTTAAAAGGATGAGCTAACAGTTAAAACACAAGATATGCAAAGTTAAGCCAAAGTATACACAAGTCCCACCTTCCAAGCAACTGAGTGATCTCAAAATCAAAGATGTGCTCCTTGAGGTGGGTGAAGATTTGGGATGCTTTGGGCGATCCAGGAAGGATTTCCTCCAGTGACTGCTGAGCAACCAGGGCCTTCTGGGAGAGGCGGTGAAGTGTGCCACGCTTCAACACGGGTGACCCTGCGGAGTTAAATGAATAGACTTGCAGATTGTCCCGGGATCAGGATGGTACTGACACAGATGGCAATGCCTTATGACGGCAGTTAAGGCGGGCTTGTGGGGTACTACAGTTTGGCTGCTTTGTGCGGCTGCCCTTGTTTCCATTCCCTTTCAGTGTAACTCTCACTTCCTAAGAGACTCGCATCCCCTGCTATGGTTGAATGTCTACACTCTCACAACAGTGGCTGTACTACACTGATTAACACTGAAAAAAATGGTAGCTTCAGCAACATTTCTTGCTCTACCAATGCTAAGCACATTAGGATTCCATTTCCCTGGAAACCTTTCTCGTTTCTCAAAAGGAAACTTAGAATTTGGCTTTTCTGACTGGCTTAGTTGCTTAGCAAGCATCTTTATTCAGAGCTATTCAAGTTGTTATTAAAGACATTGAAGAACAATGAAGAACTAAAGCTTATGAACAGTGCAACATTTTAAATATAAATTATGTGCCGCTGATATCTACTGTACACAAACGCATATTGTCAAAAGCAGCTCACCAGAAAAGGGATAGTTCTGCGATTAGGCAAAAAGCAGAGAAACCCCCGTAAATAAAGAACGGAGAAGTCTGAGATTAATTTGAAGGCCTTAAAAATTAAACCAACAGGCCTCTCTCCCTTTTTCATAAGGACCCGCCATATAAACTGCAACCATGATTTCGAGGTAAATATCACGATGCTTTCGGCGTCACTGCACACGCCACATACTTTGACAAGAATGCTGCAACAAAGTGAAATGGAAACTGTCCAACAGAAGAAATTGTACAAGAAGATTGCCTCACCTGGTTTTTCAGAGTCTGCACTGGCGTCAGCTTCAAGGGAGTTGAGGTCAATCAGGTCAAGTGTGGGCACGGTAGCACGATTTGCGCAATTAGACTCGGAAATGGGCTCCTTGATGAGAAGGCTGAGGACACACTCTTGCCACCCTGTCTGCGCAGCAAGCTGTGGTAGCAGTGCAGCACTGTCAGTCAGCACTGCAAGAAGCTGTAAGTACAAGGAACATGACATCAAATTGTCCACACAGTGATGATAGCAAAAATTGTCGTTGCATTCGGCAAGAAACAGAAAAGCAGATAAACAAGCTGTAACATCATTATGCATTTTACATGACAAGTTATCGTGAGCAAAATGTACACCATCTGATAAATTTGGCAGCAGACACTGTAAAGCAAAATTTATCATAGCATACTACGCAGCAATCAGCATGCAAACGGCATGTAACCACTCATGCACAGCATGTAACCACAAAAACCAAAAGCATGTAACCACACTCATGCACATATGTAAAATAATTAGGCTTGTGCGAATATTCGAGCACTTCGAACATTCGAACGAATATTACAGTATTCGAATTTGCTTGGATAAGCATTTAAGTTATTGGAAATTTCGAAGTATTCCAAATGAACGAATAGGTGTCTATTGATCAGCACGTAACCCCCCTGTAAAGGTGGTTTCACTGCAGTGCAAGGGTGCTATGCCGTGAATACACCTATCCAGGTGAAATACGCACTGCTGCGAAGCCCCGCTTCAAGGTTAAATGAACAAATTACCCTCGCATCGATTCATCATTTTTTTTAAGTTTAAAAGCTTCTTATACCGGCTTATATGCTCTAAGTATAGTAAATTTTAAAATGTAACATATATTACAGGTTATCACTTGCATTCTACCGAAAATCAAATCCTGCTACTACTCAAAGTTGTTTCCACTTCCTTTAAACCAAAAAAAATGACATTTGTGCATGCCTTGTTTCAATTAAAAAAAATATTGTGCAGGTTAGTTCGGTCATGACTAGAGGCCGGATTTTTAGGCACCTAAAAAGCTCATTTTAGGCGCCAAAAATAGGCAGGCAAAACAATGTTTTAGGCTTCCAAAATCGTAAATATAGGCACAATACATTTTCACATAAATGCAAATATTTCAAATGCAGACGTGCGTGACCTCTATCTACGACAGGAAAACAAAAATGCTATTGCCTGAGATGGCACAAAGGCGCCAACAGTTGAACATAGCCGTACAATTGTGCTTTCGCCCGCACGGTCGCCCCTGTACTGCACGATGAGTCAAGTGCCCACTGTCGAATCAACACACTCCTGAGTGTCGCTCCGGCATGACTGAGAAGTGCAGAGCAGGAGCAGACAGCCAGATTGCTAAATGACCAGAAGGGAGGGCTTTCTCCTATTGGACGTGTCGCATTGCGTAGAGCCAATTTCCCCTGGCAGTAAACCACTGGCGTAGCCAGGCTGGGGAGGGGGGGTTCAACCTTCCCCCTCCCCCGAAACTTTTCAGTTTTGCGTGTGTGTGTATATACACGCACACATACAAACACATACACGAACACATATCAAGTATGGTTGTCCCCCAGTCCGCTCCCCCCCCCCCCTCCCCCGCCTGAAAAAAATTTAATTATGGCTACGCTACTGCAGTGAACACCTTAAAAAGTAAATTCCAAACAAAACAAAAGCTGTGTGCACATCACATTTTCCTTTCTTTTTCTGCTCTTCATTCTCCTTTCCGCTGACGGCTCTTCGCATTCCCCAACCGCTCGGGCCATGTCAGCGCGGCGGCGAATGCTCGCCGGCGTGTCCCGCTTCACTGCTGCTAGCGGCTGTTGGACGGTTGAACTAGAGGACTAAGTTGAACCCCATAGTTCCTAACAGTCAATCTTACGCGGTAACATGAATAACGGTCTCAAACAGCATCCGGGAGCGAAACTCGAGGTTAAACAGCGTTCATATAAGCGCAAATTTTGAAAATAGGCATTCATAGGCATTTGTAAGCATTTAGGCACGAACGCCAAAAATAGGCATTTATAGGCACTATAAAAACGCTATAAAACCCCTTCTTAACCTCTAATTCGTGCTCATATATCAAAATGGCGCGATAGGAGCACAAGGAACAAAATAGGCATTTGCCTAAAATCCGGTCTCTAGTCATGACAAATATGCTCATTTTTCTTTATAATACGTGATACATACTATTTTCGAATTCGATTTGAAATTATTCGACCAAATCAGTATTCGCTTTGAATTCACTTCAAACCTAAAATTTACTATTTGCACAAGCCTAAAGATAACAATGAAATAAAGAGTCATTTTCCAAGATTTAGCTGGTACAATCCGCATGCGAGCTGTACATGCAACGTCATTCGAAAGGCACTTGACCGAACAATGAGGAAACACATCCTGAGGAGCTGCCTCCGCAGTGGTTACCTTCTTTGCAGCATAAAACTTGAGTTCAATATCCATGTTCTTGATAAGATTCAGCACAGCAAGAAGGCCTGGAAATGCTTGGGAAATATCTGGAAGAAGGAACAGCTATTGAATGAGAAAACTGTAACACAGGTTCTCACTGTCAAATTAAAGGGAAACGGAAGAAAACTATTAGGTTACACTAGAGTGACCGAGTACATTTTTGGATTCGCGAACAGGTCCATCTTACTATAAGAAAAGGCTTGACAATTCAGGAATAAGTAACCAATTGTGCAGTGACGTTACCTCGCAATGTTCTATGCCAGTTTCCCCAAAACGTTTTTGTCAGCACACACTCAGTGTCAGCTGAGTGTTTAGAGCAGAAGAAGGGTCACATTGCATCAGAAGGTATGCAAAGCTCCAATCTGGAAACTTCAATTTAGCCAAGACATTTTAGAAGCAAAAGGTCGGCCTTTTCCCTCCTACCTGTACCAGTACATGCCAGGGCTACGTGTTATACTTTGCTGTCTGCATATAAGGATAGTAATGTTAGGAAGCAGCCACTGCTCGTCAGACACCCTTACCTGACATGAGTATCAAGTTGACAAGCTCCCTGGCTACTTCACTAGTGACTTCATTTGGTGATAGCAAGCCAGTTAAAGATGAAAATCCTACTTCAGCCAGTCGTAGCCGTGACTTAGACTTCTCATAAACTTTGTCGGACCTGAGTAGTGCTTGAATCACCTGAAATGGACAAAGGGTGAGGCAGAAGTTTAAGGCAGCCATGGGCAGACATATCTCATACAAACAATTACGTAAGGTGTACCTTCATGTAAAACCCATTTTCCCTGAAATTAAAGATAAAATAGTCTGGAAAAAAAATGTTTCGTTGCCATGAAGCTTCATCAATTCATGCATCACATCAGGCTAAGTTAAGCAGAAACAAAAGAAAGAAAAAGTAACAGAACATACTTCGTATGAAAATGTTTACTATTGGATCACCAGAAGTAGCGCATTTAATCCTAATGTCACAGTACGGTACACAGAGTAACAATAAGGCTGATTTCTGTAAGACTTGCATGCCGTCACGGTACCGAAGAAAAATTGTGGGTCTTGCAGGGGTAAATACAGTACTAACATTGATGTGATTACCAATAACTATGAATGACTACTGCACAAGCTTACAGTCAGGTAATATACTAATCAAATAGGCAAACACATACTATTATAAAAAAGTCCACAAGGACAAGTTCAAGAGCAACTGCATTGTCTAGCAAATCTCCTTTTCAGTGCTTATTTTTTAAAAAAAATATTAGGATTTCTGCCAATAACATTTTCAGACAAACTTATCTATTTTCGAAGCAGTAGTAAAAAAAAACGCCAGGCCTGCGCTGAAACCGCAGCACAGTCACAGCGAAAGCTGGAAGAGCGGCGTTTCTAGAGCCCGTTAAGCTTTCTTGGGTCTACAACACAAGTACACTAGAAAGGTACCCACTACGTCATAAATCACAACTTTTGTGAAGTTGGGAAGCACCTACTAAGCCATTATTCGTCATTCTGCGGAGAAGCGAGGCTACAGCTACACGTCTGTAAGGCATTATGTGCACTTTGTTGACGCGACGACTGATGACGATGAAGAATTATGGCTCAGCCCTTTGTAATGGGTTGGAATCTTTAAACGGCCCACCAGTTATGTAATTTGCAGAAAAATTTTAGCGCGGCAAAGCGCTCTTCTGAATGTAATTTGCATTGAGTGACACCCGGTCGCTATTTCCCTCTCCCGTCATGCTGTATAACATACGTTGACGTGGGAAAGAGACGGGGGGGGGGGGGGGGCGAAGAACTTTACTGAGACCGCGAGGAAATGGATCATGCGCTTATGGGCTTCCTTGACAACCAATACAAGTGCACTTGCGAGGAACCCACTACGCTATAAATCATTGTAATTTTACTGTGACCCCGAGGAAGTGGATCATGCGCTTATGGGCTTCCTTGGCAACCAATACAAGTGCACTTGCGAGGAACCCACTACGCTATAAATCATTGTAATTTTTGAGAAGTAGGGCAGCAGGCACTGTGCCATTTTTCGTCATTCTACGGAGAGCGTTGGTACCGGCTAAACCCATGTAAGGCATTATGCGCACTTTGTTGATGCTGCGCCTGATGACGATGAAGAATTATGGCAGAGTCCTTTGTAATGGGTTGGAAGCATTCAACAACCTACTCGTTGCGCAATTCGCATTGTGTGACGCCTGCTTACAGAATTCGCATTGTGTGACAATTGGTGCTTATTTTACTCTTCTACCACGCTATCTTGCATATGCTAATGTGGTTCCTTCCCGACATGAAGCCTGTATAGGACCTTTTTGCAAAGCAGTTTCAAGCACCGGCATGGCTCAGAGGTTGAATACTGGGCTCCCACGCTGAGGGCCCAGGTTCGAACCTCGTTCCATCCTGGAATTTTTGTCTTATTTAGTTTTTTTCTTATTTCGAGCGATACTGGTTACGGACACCGGCGGCGGCGGCGGCGGCGGCGGACAACTACGGCGCCAAAAACGGCCGGTGAAATGATCTCATAACAGCTTTCGCTGTAAAACTGCAGGGACAGACCTGCGCATACATCTTCTACCAAATTGCTAATTGTTATACCTCAAGAGATAGCATGAATTTATAACATGGACAAATTATAAATACTACATTTTGCACAAACATTTCAAATGTGCATGCAGTAATGTCTTGAGAGACAAAAATCGAAACATTTGAAAATAAATGAACTGTAAAACTGCTGTGCGTCTATAGAGCAGCCTACAAAAAGCAACATCATCACACATGTCAAGAATGATCAGCAATCCTAGCACCTTGTCCATCGGTTGCACGAATGGTGTTACAACTTTCAGCGCTGAGATAGCTCTCACCAAGATTAAATCAAGAATGTGACGAAATGTGCATAGACATTGACTCCAATATAGTTAGGATTACTCCAGCATTCATAAAGACCCAACCCGATACATTCCATCAAACCTTGGCAATACAACTTTGTTTCCAGCTTGTGTCAATTCAGAAAGCAGATAAGCAATTGACAAGTAAGGTTACATTTTGTGCACAAAAGCCAAAAAGAATGACAATGTTCACTTCTCACCTTTAGAACTTTAACCTTGGTGCAACTGGAGAACTCTCTGTTGAGTAGAATGCAGTAAAACAGCTCGGCGCAGTTGGGTTCGTAGAGTAAAAGCACAAGCTGATCTTTCGTAGATGTGCTCTCAAGTAGATGCAACAGTATCTCAATCATCTCCTTTGCCTGTAAAGTCAACAGTGCCTCTCTAAATGACTCCCCTCAGCCACTAGCTCTTATCCTCCAATTTTTTATTTTCACTGAGTCTTTCAACAAAGGTAGTGGCAGGTCCTGTGACAGCTTTCTTTATTCTCTTTCTCTTCACACAAGCAGGAAAGACTGAAAAGCTCTCGCTGCATAGTTTCTAAGCTTTCATCCTTCCAATTAGCATACTAAATGAAAAAGAAAATTATTCAACGCCTACAGTACAGTAATGTCAGTTACTACATCCCTTCCCAAAAATATTCACGCCACCAACATTATTTGCTCTCCAGTCCATTGCCTCGCAAAGCACGTACTATGTACTACATGTATAGATGCCCCACAGCTATGTACTAAAATACTAATCTGGCATCAGAATGCAAAAAAAAAAAAAACAGCTTGGCATCAGCAAATCTGAGCTGCAATCATGTGAATGCCCGTTTCCTTTCATGGCACATTATGTGCATGATTGTAAAGGATTGTAATAAACAAATATCCTTGACTTTATCATATTCATCTGCCCAGTACCTTCCAGGGTCTTCATTTCCCTTCAATTAAATGCTGGTTTAGCACTCTGCCTCTCAACAATAAGGAGCGCTTTTAATTTCTTCAATGGTAAATATCATGGCCTCGTTCATTCAGTATTGAGCACAGCCTAGAGTGCCAGGAACGATTGATCGATTGAAAAGTACAAAATAAACACAGTGCTGGTATTGATTGATTGATTGATTGATTGATTGATTGATTGATTGATTGATTGATTGATTGATTGATTGATTGATTGATTGATTGATTGATTGATTGATTGATTGATTGATTGATTGATTGAATGGTTGGTTGGTTGGTTGGTTTGTTGGTTGGTTGATTGAATGGTTGGTTGCTTGGTTGATTGACTGATTGAAGGATAAAATGTTAACACAGTGTCGATGAGGAACAATGTACTGAAGGACTCCCTATCAAACTGAAAATTAATCAGAATGCGCCCCGGTTGAAGCTGAACACATGACCTCATGCTCAGTACAAGAATGCTTTTCATATCAAGGAGCAATAGCAGCCTTATTATGAAAATGTCTACGCGTGATGCTACAGCTTTCCAGTGATAAGCTAAGCAAGCTAAGCATGCTATAACTTGGCTTTCCTTCTTAACTTCTCAGTGCTTGTACAACTGTGTGGCAGAATACAGACATTAGATGCGCAAACAGCAACTCACTAGTTCTTCTTTTCTCTGTGACAGCACATAAGACACAACTGCACTGACATCTTGAATGCTGACATCACGCGTCATGTAGAATTTGACCAGAGAGAGGACGGCCATTCGGATTGTCTTGACATCATCAGATGTGAGCAGGCTGCAATCACTGTCAATCAAGAGAGAAAAAAAAAACACTCAAGCAACAAAAGCAAGGACAGTTTTTATTTTATAAAAAAAAGAAGTCTTACTCATCCATATGTTTCACATACAGAACAGACTAATGCATCCATTCAAGGGAAGCTAAAAACAAATGCAATTTTAAACATATTTTTAGAGATTAATTATTGTGGTAGTTTAAACCTACTTAAAGCAAATATAGCCAGCCCACAAAAGCTGTGATTCTGTTTCAGCAAAGAAATTTAAGGTACATACTAAATGCAGTTACGTTTTTACCCTGCTAATTGGTTTCTTGCTCAGTAGAAAGCACTGCAGTCATCATAATCAACTAGACACCAGTAAAACATTTTTATCCTGCCCGCACTGCTGCTGAGACATTGCACAGTAGCACCATAATTCTTAAGCAACAGTGTTATTGAAAATGTCTAAAATACTAATAGCAACAACTAACCTGTAAAACATTTGCACCATGTCTAGCATAAACCTGGGTCCATACTTTTTCCTGAAGTATTTTCGATCTTCCTTGATTATAGTGGTTAGATATTGAATGTGCCCTGTGGAAATACAGTGCACATATAACATCCAGAAGCACAGGTAATGAGTGATCAACAAGCTCATAAATGCATGGTTTGAAGACAGCAATAGCAGCAAGGAGCAACTGTACAGAATAAATTAATATCAAAAGAACAATAACAGATAAAGTTTGAAGTCTGAGAACCATTGGTGTTGGTTAAACCTATGTGGCGTTGTGTTGCCCTTTGGTAATGTATATACCGTTCTTCAAACAATGCACAGCTACTATTTCAGCTGCAAGGCACCAAGAGTGGGTCCCAATACCTGATGGTAACATACTAACCTTCCAATGTTGCTATTTTCAAGTTTCCATAAGAAGATTGGTGAATGACTGCTTTTACTACACTAAAAAAAAGCCACCATAATCTATATTGTAAGTGTTGAGCTTTATTTTACGTCTGCCCTGCATTTTGGCATTATGCACATGCATGACAAAGAAGTGACAATGACAGTGCACAAGAACTAACACACCTCGATGCTCTATGGCTCATTTTCAACCATGGTACAATATTCAACAGAACAGGTATAAATGAGACCCTTCTGAGAGTTCAAACTAACTGAAGACACGAGACCTATGCTTCACAATCATTAGTTCCTTCTACAGTACATCAGCTTATACACCAAGTGGCCAACATCCTGTGACAATGACTGCAAACTAATACAGTGCAAGCCAGTTACAGATGGTGAAATGAATGGGAAAATAAAGAATCGTTACAAAATTTTACCCACAGGTGCAAAGAACACAATTTATGCTGCTATGTTAGGTTAGCTTAGGTATGGTTATGTTATGTGGGCTTAAATGCAAGATACAATTTATCAATGAATCAATGAGTAGAAATAAATTAACATATGATTTCCAGCATGCCATTACATGGCAGACAACACAATGCAGTTGCATGTAACATGGCCTCGGAGGCTAGCATCTGCTGGCAAGTTGAATTTATACTGCAGTCACCACGACGTGGCAGACCATGAATAGTGTTCAAGAAACTTGGCCTCCAATATTAGAAGTATGCAATATCTCCCACAAGTCAGGATATCAAAGGAACTGAGAGCTCAACTCACCTAGCCTCACAGCAAAACTACCTTTGCTCCAAATTCTAAAGTCGAACAGTATGTGCTGATACACAAGCTGCAGCATTTCTTGAGCATTCTCGACACTGCTCGCATTTTCAACCAGCAGCTGCACTGCCATTAGGACGTTCACATCAATGCAGTGTCCTGGAACCTGTGGAATAAACAAGATAACATTGTCAAGCAACAAAGGAAAATCATCACATATGCAACTTAGCAGTGTGTTCCTTTGTAGTAGTCAGCCTTTTAAGAAGTGAAATCAAGCAAAGCGTGTGATTTTTCTGAGAGTGTAGGGAGACAAGCCACGAGATACGATGAATGAATCAATGGGCACATTTACAGAATGCCAGCATTATACCATCCCGAGTAAATGGGACACTGCTGGCACTGCTACGAACAGCTTTGTACACTGTGCACTGTTTCATTCTATCCAGTGTCATTCAGCTTTACAGCAAAAAAATCAATCTCAAATTAACTCAAACCCAGCATACAGCTTTCATAATTATCAATAACGACATACTCACTTGTTGCTATTACGAACTCTGTGTAAGCAAACATGTCATCGTCCATTTTGCTACAGGGGAACATTAAACAGTGACACCACTTTTGAAATCTTACTCAGTAAGCATTTCTGTAGCTTTCATTATCACTCTATTCCAACTCTCACTATAGCTAGAAAAACTATAACATAATGACATTTTATTGCTTTATGTAGCAGTGCGTGAAGTATTCTGAATTGAGAACGCTTACTGTAAAGTTTTACTTTACACTACCTCACTCTTTCCCATTTCATCAAGTGGAAGTATGACAGTGTCTTCCCAGCTTAATTAATGTAGGAAAGTAAAAGCAGCTAGATTGTGTAACCAATGGGCAACGTTGGTTGATTGATTGGCTGATTGACTGATTGATAAATCGATTGAGCAACACCCATTGCAACAACCATACTATGAAAGAGGCCATATTGGTTGGATTAATTTTCACCGCTTGGGTATTTCTTTTTGAAACCCAGTTAGCACCAATTACAAAATGTGTAGAATGTCCCTAGTAACAAAGGTAACTCCTCCCAAATCTGTTTAATGTGCCTTTATTGCCAATATCAGTGGTAATCAAGTGATTCCACTTCTGTGCTTTTCTGCTCCTGATTCTTTCAACACTTTTAGCTGTCCACGCAGTAAATGTGAAGCAATGTCCACAAAGCTTTGTCCATCACTGTGCCAAATTCTTGTACAAGCATACCCCAGGGCTGAGCAACCCCACCCTACATCATTATGCCGGGTATCTTGGAGGCCCCAGTATCGGCACAGCTTTGTACACTGTACACTGTCTTATACCATCACTAGAAACACTTTCTCATCACTGATCACGTTTACCCATACACAACAGTAGAAGGGGGGAAACAGGAGAGGTATGAAAAAAGCTGAAGGGCAAAAATCTCTCATGCAAAACAGTGGCCTTCCAGTCGTACATGTGGAAATAACATTTGGCTCACTTATGTACCATGTTTAGAAGTGTATAAGTTTCACTGGATCCCTCTAATGAAAACATGAAGTAAATGTTCTGGAATTTCCCACATAGTGGAATGTTGCCACTGCGGCTGGAAAATGAGCCCGTGGTCTTTCGTGCAGCAGCTGAAATGTGGCAGCCATTGAGCAACAAAGGTGGGTACTAACCCTTTGCATGAGGGCCCCTATGGTAGGTATTCCCGTGCGAGCCAAGAGTTGCATTTGGTTCTCCGGACTTCCTTGCATAAGATGCTGTACAATAACTAGAAAGCTAGAGACTTGATTCTGAGCTAACCTCAAATCTGGAAATGAAAATATGAGGGGGGAGGAGGGGGAACGAATCATCAGGTCAAAGAATGAACTGAAGCATGAATTTCAACAGACCATCAGGGGTAGCAGAATACGACGCATAGGAGAACGAGAAGGCGAAAAATATTATTAAAAATTCCCTAGAGGTGTGAATAAATAAGCATTTGGATCATAAGGAATAATGCTAGCCTGAATAAGAAAGACATGTATACGAGAAAAATGGGGGTGGTAATTAGGTGCAGTTTCATACCCTGCTGCATTTTAAAAGTACCGCAGATATGCACTACATGTGAAGCGAACAAAGTGAAGTGTGTGCAATGTTCTTCATGCAAAAGTGTCCCCCAGTCCCATGAAAAATATTCAGAACTGTGCCCTTTGCATGCAACACTTAGCTTCACCACATGCAGTTAGTATGAAATGACTCATGTCTGTGTTAGTCACACCCTTAAGCATTGCAATCAAGCTTGACTGTGAAAAAATAAAACTGCAAGGTCTGGCTCAATTTATCAGAGCATTTTTTTCTTTTGCTGATATTTTTGCTAATCTGAACAATCTAAGCTAGCCCAATGACACCGAATGTAAAAGGTAAGATATATGCCATCTCTAGCTTACAGATTAGCACACCTGATCAGGAAAAGCAACGTAATGGCATGATGAATGCCATTCAAGAATGCAGAAAAATTAATGTAGTTAAAGACATGAAATGAACTTCTTAACAGAGCACTTAGCATTTAGCCCAATTTAAAGGGGAACATAGGTCCTGAATTTTTTTTTTTTTTTTAATTCTTTATCGATTGAGATGAAACTTGCTGAGTTTATGCATATTTGTGTGCAAATTTCAAATATGCAATTATTATTCTAGTATAACACGTAGTTTTTAAATTATTATACATTCTATATGCTTTTTGGGAGCCCCAGTTTTGCCTCGAATGAGAGAGTTACAAAGTAATTAAGCACATCAGAATGACCTAGAATGAGTACAGAGCGCAAGAAAGCAAGAATGGATTTTCTAAACCCATTTGAACAAAAGTTATGGGATGTTGAACATTCGAAATTAGTCTATGCCAAGCTGGAATTTCAGCCACAAATATTCAACATACCCCAATTTTTGTTCAAATGGGCTTAGAACATCCATTCAGGCTTTCTTGCACTCTGTACTCATTCCAGGTCATTCTGATGTGCTTAATTACTTTGCAACTCTCTCAGTTTAGACTCCGGCATGGTCTAGTGGTTAGGATACCTGGCTCTCTCAGTTTAGGCAAACTATGGCTCCCAAAAATGGCGCCTGAAATTTAAAAACTACATACATATTGTAACCCCTCAATGTTCTCTGAACCTAATGCAACGGTCACACTCTCAAACAAAACAGCTTCTGCAAAATTCAATGTCTGTAAATACTACTTATACGCTTACAGACACTGAATAAGGCTCACTAAATTACCGGGCCAAACTGACAGTGTATTCATGGTGACACTATGATGACAGTTTATTAGCTATATCAAACAATAAATTAAATTTATGTTTTCAATGTTCTTTCATTACTGAATAACTTGGGTCAACACAAGACAAGACTACATATACAGTAGACAATAAAGCAAAAATACTACATATACAGAACACATCCAACATGCACAGAAAAGCCCCATCATGCAGCCAGAGCATCCCTGGACCCAGCGTGACATGACACATAAAGCAAAGCTCACATAATGAAAATTTGACTGATGTTACATATGTATTATGGGCCATCAACTATTGACCGCATTGCATTGGTTGTGAATGTTCATACCGTATGCTTATGAGAAAACAGAGAATATGTTTTAACAATGGGCAGTGCCCAATGAAAGCCCAAAGCCAGAAGCTATGGATTAACAACCTACAAAATCAAATTGAATAACTTACTAGAGTCCTAGATGCCAAGAGCAGGATCTTATTATGAGGCACACTTTAGTGGGGAGCTCCAGAATGATAATGATCACGTGAGGTTTTTAAACATATACCTACATCTAAATGCACAAGAATCTTCGCGTTTCACTGGCACAGAAATGTGCCTGCCATTGCCAGGATAGAGTTCCCAACCTCAACCTCAGCAGGGCAGGGCCACAGCCACAAAGGTACCACAGCAGCTCACAGCTTATGAAATTCACTATTGTCACAAATTATTGCTGAGTAATTGAGGTATTTAAAACAGTTTTCGTTGTAGCTGTGACGAAGAAGACAATTGCACTGCCCCACATCAGAATTACATGGCTGACCGCTGTGCTAAAGATGACACTGAAAAGCATGGCATGGTGATGCTGCCTACTCCTTACGGGCTTTACAACTATACACATGACTTTTCATTCTGCAGTGTTTCTTCAGTCATAGAAGCATAAAAACTGCTCTCTCCTCTGTTAAACTACTCAAAAAAGCCTTAGTTAGCATACTGAATCAGCCTGAACACTGACCAGACCTAAAAGGGAAAGGTGCTTACTCTACTTGAAGAATTATTCACCTCCCCCCGGAAAACTGCGTTTAGTTGGAAGGCATGTGCAGAAGGGCAGATTTGTGCCCACGACCCTCACCAGAGTAAAGGATGATGTGAGGATGTGGAGTGCTGTGTGCCCTCAGGGCCCTGTAAATTTTATGGCAGTTTGGTTGCAGCAACACCTCTCCTCTGTGGTATGAACCTATGTTATTACATTCATTGATTAATTACTAAACTCTGCCTTGGAGCACGGCAGAAATATGACCTCCTTCTGTAGATTGCCATTCCATGAACGAATTCTGCAGTGCTTGCTGCTCCATGGCAGACAGTTTAACATCCTTATGCTCACTTGGCCTCAAAGATCACAGGTGTGTGGTCTAAGACGGCACTCTGCATGTGACCGTTTTTCATTGCTTTTGCTTCATGGAGTTGTTGCTTGGCTCCCCTGAATCTCCTAACTTTGTTCATTATCGTATGTATAACAGATTATTCTATGTACTAAACACAATAAGCAGAGAAGCCTGCTTTAGAGTACTATCTGTGGCATGGCACAGTAATGAACGAAAAAATTCTGCTCAGAACGTACTTCAACCCTTGTGCTTGCACATCAACCACAAAGAAGCATCACTTCAGAGTCCCTTTTGACGGGCAGTAGCGGCAAGCGAGAGAAACACGAGCGAGGCAAAAGCGGACCCCACAACAAGCCGGGAGAACGAATGCGAGTGGGGGAAGCAGTTAAGTGTAATTGGCATGCCTGACCCTTGGCAAGTGTT